>NW_015506134.1:380811-383400 GCF_001515645.1 Sinocyclocheilus grahami
CCACTTTTTTTTTTCCCCCCCCCCCCCCCCCCCCCTTTGGATTATTTCTTATTTCCTCCCAGACATAAGAAATAATTGTCAAACATCTGAGCTTAGTAAGGCAACGTGAGACCACAATGTAAGTGTTTAGAGCAAAGTGGAGAAAAAAAGTTACAAGATAAACAAGACGTTCATTAATGTGCAAATCTGAGATTTAGCTTTACTTGGACTAACAATTGCTAAATTCCACATTTCCCTGCTGAAAAGACCATCTTATCGCCAGTATACACTACTGCTCAAAAGTTTGGGGTCTGTAAGGTTTTTTTTAATGTTATTGAAAAGTCTCTTATGCTCACCAATGATGCACTTATTACTGTGGAATCTACACTGCAAAAAATGGCTTATCTTAGTATTTTTGTCTTGTTTCTAGTCAAAATATCAAAAAATTCTTAAATCAAGATACTTTTACTAGATAAGCCAAATGACTTAAGATATTTAGTCTTGTTTCCAGGGGCGAAAAAACTAAATTAAGCGCATTTTGCTTAAAACAAGTAAAATTATCTGCCAGTGGGTTAAGTAAAATATTCATAAAACAAGAGTATTTTACTTAACCCACTGGCAGATAATTTTACTTGTTTTAAGCAAAATGCGCTTAATTTAGTTTTTTCGCCATTTTTTGCAGTGTAATTAGCATTTAAAATAGCTGTTTTCTGTTTTAAAAGAAGGAAAATTTGCTGAAAATTTAGCACTACATTACTTGCTCACCAATGGATACTCTGCAGTGAATGGGTGCCGTCAGAATGAGAGTCCAAACAGCTGATAAAAACATCACAATAATCCACAAGTAATTCACTCGACTCCAGTCCAACGATTAACATCTTATAGAGTCAAAAAGCATGCTTGTAAAAAAACAAATCCATTAAGACATTTACATTTTTTGTTTTTGTCACTTCTGTCTAAAATGTCCATAATCCATAATAACGCTTCCTCCAGTGGAACAAGTCCATCCCCTGTTGTCCTCTCACATCTAAATCCTCCAACATTTATTTTTAGAACTCTTTTGGACTGTTTTCACTTGTAAACAGTGCTTGATCTGTACATACTTTCCTCCTGATTCAAACAAAACGTCTTTTTCACTGGAGATAGCAATATTATGGATAGAGGACTTGTATTTTATCTGGAATAAAAAATTCTGGAGTTGTTTCTTACAAACACACAGCTTTTTGCGTCACAAGACATTAATAGATTGACTGGACTGATATGGATTACGTGTAGATTATTGTGATGTTTTTATCAGTTGTTTAGACTCTCATTCTGACGGCACCCATTCACTGCAGAGGATCCATTGTTGAGCAAGAGATGTAATGCTACATTTCTCCAAATCTTTTTCCGATAAAGAAACAAACTCATCTACAACTTGGATGGAGTAAATTAAAAAAGTATATTTCTTGGTGAACTATTTTTCAATATATTTAAAAATGTAATTTACCCCTGTGACGACAAAGCCGTTTTAGCAAGATATTACTACATAATAGATGTGCAGATGTTTTATCAAAAGACTGGTGTGTGTTTTAATGAGAAATGCAGTAGCACATGTTTGTATGGTGTGGATATCCTCTGTGTGTGTGGTCACGGATTCTGCTGTGCTTAGTTAGTCACGGAGACAACCGTCACCTTGGAAACTGTGCCAAGCCTGACATCCCAGGTGAAGGGGAACTGCCATCACGATCAGCCATTGCCAAAATGAGTCAGAGGTGTTTGAATGTGAGGGCACCAGAGGGGTCACGATCCTCTTGTATCCACTCCAATCCTCTGGAGTGACAGCAGAAGAAAGAGGAACTGACATCAGCCTTCCCTTTCAGCGTCGCTGTGAGGCCAGACTCGCTCTGGACACTCCTGGGTCCCCATTTACATGAGCTTTAAAAAACCCTGTCAGCTGTTAACTCATCTCTTGAGAATCCTGGTGAAGTATTGGTGTGCCTTTGGTTTCTTTTCTCTGTCTTTGGCTGATGTTGGACAGCTCACTGGACTGCAGAAGAATGCGCTTTATCTTAAGGCCCCTGACATATTGGCAACTTTTTGAGAATGTGCAGACAGGCAATTTAAGCTTGAGTCAGGTGAACAGGGGCCATTTTTAGTTCAGCTATCAATATATCGTTGAAATCCATTCATTATCATTTAAAAAAGGAATTTGACAGATTTTTTACTATTTTAGCTGTTATTTTGTTTCCTGTGTAGTAGTAATAGATTATGGAATATCAAACTCTTTCATATTACTGTAAATTACAGTCATCAACACACACATTCCCATTAAATAATAATGTAAGGTGTAATTATTTAGTTTTCTGATTGATCATGATTAATTGCACATAACTTTTTTAAATTTAGCACCTGAGAACACGTGTTTTGTTGCAGTGAGGCGCCTTTGTTTAACTGTTTTCTATTGGCAGTGAGTGTTTTGCACAGTGTTAATGTGCCCCGCACGACTGCTGCAGCCTGCGTTTTTGTAGGAGCACTCTGAGCACCTGAAGTTGAAAAAAATATATTTTTTTCTTCTTTTCTTTCATTGTCCAATTGAATGAATGGAGAGGTGGGCCTTCCGTTGTGGTG
>NW_015506134.1:383664-394193 GCF_001515645.1 Sinocyclocheilus grahami
TCTGCAGGACACCGGCCCTCCAAGACCGAGTTTGGACAGCCCTGAATTAGTGCATCCTTGCTGAATAATAGTATTTCTTAAAAAATGGACTACAATTATCAGCACACACATTTCCATTTAATAACACAAATGTGTCTGTTGAATGTGCAGTTATTTGCAGTTTTCTGATTAATCATGATTAATTGCACATAACATTGAAATGTATAATCTTAAATATATTTAGCTTTACACATACAAAAATATTTATAAAAAAATAATTAGTAAAAAATAAATCTTAAATTATTGTTAAAATAATATTGTTGAATGCAATAATTTTCTTTTAAAAAGCACTAATTTTAACTTGTTTTTACTTTGGAATTTCCACAGTTAACTAATAACTGTTTTCTAGTTTAATATATTTTAAAATGTAATTTATATCTGTGATGGCAAAGCTGAATTTTCAGCATCATTTCGCCAGTCTTCAGTGTCACGTGATCCTTCTGAAATTATTCTAACATGCTGATTTGCTGCTCAAGAAACATTTCTTATTATTATCAATGTTGAAAACAGTTGTGCAGTTGTACATACTTTTAACAGTTGTGTTAAAAGTATGTACTGTCACTTTTGATCAACTTAAATGCATTATTACAGTATTTCTTTATTTAAAAAAAAATCTTACTAACCCTAAAAAAAATCTTATTATACTTTTGGGAAAAAAAAAAAAAAAGAAATTTCTCCATGCATTTGGATGCCATTCTCATTGCACAAAAAGAGACCAGTTTAACCTTGGTTGAAACTGAGTTTATTGAGGCGTGGGCACAAGGAGAATAGTTTGAAAGTAATTGGAGAGGAATCTTACTGCACCATTTAGCATCTCAAATTATACTTTATCCTTCATGCTTCTCTATCAGCACATATTTTTAAGTGTTGCAAGCTGGGCTGAGAGGAAAACAAACCCTGAGAAGGGCCCGTGTGAGCTAGACCACTTTAGCTTATTTTCTTCTGTCCTCCCCTGAAGTGAAAGATCCAGATGATGATGATGAGTGCAGAGTTGCACTACTACCGGAAGGCAATATCTTGGAAGCCAATATGACGGTACTTTTGTTAGATGCTTCCCTTGGGTTGACAGCAGTATGTTTGAGATATGCATTGTGCATATTATTTGCTTCAAAAAATAGTCAGTTCAGCCTTGACCAGAGTGGCACAGACAAATAAAGAGATTCATAATGGGCCACATGTAGCCTAAATAATACCCTTAGTGTATCTTCATTATTCACTACCTGTCAGGGTACTACTAATAAGTATTGCTATAGAGTCTTGAAACTTACTGCACCATTTAGAATCTCAAAATAGCCATTTCAGGTTATGTTCCTCCTCTAAAGTGAACACTCTAGGTGATTACCGAAAGACAATATCAGGGAATGCAATATATGATGGTATGTCTGTTAGATCCCTCCCTAGTGCGCACAAAGACGCACTCTCTCGTTTAAAGTGTATTTACACACTAGACCTAACAAGGTGTGAAATCCAAGCGTTATTGCTCAGCATTCTGAGGAAACTTTTTTTGGTAATCACACTGAAAAGAACCACTTCTAATATCCAGTGTTTTCATAAACTAACTCGTGCATCATGAATAAATGATGAAACTAAAGGAATTTGAGTTGAACTGTTTGCTAATATGTCTCGAAACTATTATGAGGTTAGGAAGCACTCAACTCTCCATTACAAAACTGAACTATGCCAGCGTTTACAGAAATATTATGAGGCATAATTCAGGACAAATAAGTCCTAACTAGGGTTTCACTAAACAGGGTTTAAGAGGCACAATTCCGAGAGAGTTAAAGAGCTCAGCGAAGCTATTTTTAAAGATTTAACTATGCTTTAGCTTTATGAATGTAGTGATGAATGCAAGCTTAAAAGTGACTATTTGCACTCTCATGCTCATTAATCACATTTCTAAGATGAAAAATTGCTCAGATATTGTGCTACTAAAAGCAACCTGTCTGCATCGCAAAGCTTTACAAGTTTTGCAAGACCTCTAAGATGCAGCGGGAAAGGTTGAGAAAGCTGAAATAGAAAACAACAGCATTTATTTGAATTATAATTTTTTTGTAAGTGTAAAAGTCTTTAATGTCACTCTTGATCAATTGAATGCATCCTTGCTGAATAATACTGTAGCATTAATTTCTTTTATCAAAAAAAAAAACTTCTCAAACTTGCATATCTTACACTTTTGAATGGCAGTGTATTATTTCACTTTGCGTGCTGATTTTAAATGCACAGTTAAAAAAATAAAAATACATTTCAGGGATGGTCACTAAAATTATGCACTTTATTTGAATATTATTTTTTAAAGATTAACTTTATGAATGCTAGTGATGTATGCAAGCTTAAAAATGACCACTTGCACTACCATGCTCATTATTTACATTTCTAAGATGAAAAATTTAACAGATATTTGCACTACTAAAAGCGGCTTGTTTTTAAAGGTGGTGTATGTAATTTTTTGACTACTAAAGCATAAAAATACCATAATATGTTTGCAGATATTTAGGAAACATGCTAAGTTCACATACTACTTTCTACAAAAAATAATGCTACAGCCATTTATTCTGCTTTAAAATGTGCACTCCATGTTGCAATGTTTTGTTTTGGTCTGTTTGATTCTGCCCACTGCCAATTTACTCAATAGTATTGCAACACCCAAGGTTGCCAGTTGGTGGAAAATACAGCGTATTGCAGGCAGTTGTAGCGAATTTAGCTCATGGGGAAATATGAATAATTAACCATAACTAGTTATAATTAAAACACATTTGGTCAGAGATTGCAGATTCTACTCGACCTAAAAAGCCTCTGCATCCATCTAAAATGCAGATAAATTAACTTGTGACTCATTAACTCGTGAACTTGTTGCCTTCTATTGTCAATTGCACTTGTTCCTGTTTCTTGTCCTCAATCTGGCAACACTCATGATTGTATAGTCTGAGGAAGAGGAGGGATTTCAGGGACTGGCCACTAAAAAATTATGTTTGAATATGGAGGCGCAGAATAACTTCTCTTTATTTGGATGCTATTTTTAAAATGTTACCAATGCTTCATGAATTCTAGTAATGTATTAAAAAAGTTTAAAAATGATGATTTGCACTCTCATGCTCATAAATCAAATTTTTTTACATGAAAAATTGCACCGATATTGCACCGCTAAAAACAACTTGTCCTTAATGCAAAGCCGGGAGTTTTGCAAGACTTCTAAGATGCAGTGGGGAAACGCAATAGAGGAAGGCAGTCAGATTAAAGACCCACGCTAGCCGCCGCTGAAGGACGGAAAGAGAAATCTGTTTTTACAGCTAGTCTCCCTTTATGCCTGCGCTGTGCTGGGAACTAATCCCCAGTGACTGTCAGCTGAAAACTCGTCACCCCACCAAAGCTCCTTACACGACTCCACACGCATCCAGCAGGGGCCGTGTCCACATCAGCCGCCGCCCCGTCGTCCCCTGGAGACGGGATGCTTTAATCCCCAAAGCCACTCTCTCTCGCACTGCACCCGGCAGCACATTAGGCAGCTCATTCCTGCGTTATATATGAGCAAGATGAGATGAAACTCATTCGTGCCCGTCCATCATGAGCAATCTTCCCTGTGAATGAGTTCCCTCTTCCTTGCAGTGAGCCAGGTGAACGCTGAGGCCAGAAACATAGTTAAAGCTAGTATGCAAATGGAGATGTGAATCTGACCAGCCATGCATGCTGTCGTTTTGTGCATACTTACAGGTAGGGATTCATGATTAATAGAACTAAAATTATTATTATAATAGGGCTTATATATTATATTGTTCTTTAAAAAAAAACACCTTTTTTTATATTTTACAGTGAAATGTAAAAAAACTTTGGGCAATTTGTGCAGCCCTACAAACAAACACAAAGCAAACCTGGATTTATTTATATATATATATATATATATATATATATATATATAGTAATAAAGTACTGTCATTTTTGAAAGCACCATTTTATTGTCATGTCATATTTTAACATAAAAATCTGGCTCTGGGAAAAGGGTAAAATGTCTTAATGTGATCTTCATATAACAAGAACATTTAAAAAAAAAAGTTCATTTTAATAAAGATCAACCCCACTTTTTGGAACACAGCAACATGTGAAATTCAAGCTTGTGTAGCTAGAATCATCTGCATTTACATACTTGTGTACCAAATAAAGTCCTCAACTGCATATAATGGCTTATTGTAACACTCTTATCCCAATCCCTACAAGACACTGTGTCATTTTTTTGTTACGGGCTGAAAAGGCTGTTAGTCTGAGCTTGTCTTGTCTCAACAGATCAGCTCTTTCCCACCAGAGGCACCACTGTCTACCAGTCCATGGCCCCAGTCTTATGGGTTTCCTCTGAGTAACGGGACTGCAGTTCGGGGAGAGTGATTACACAAGCAGAGGGAGCCCAATGAGCTGGAACCTCCTATCGTGTTCCAGGCAGCCCAAGGGATCGATAGCTGGAGGAGAGGGTCTAAACATCAGTGCGAAGAGCTCCGATTACACCACTCTCATCTAATCAATCAGCACAACTGTTCAAGCAGCCTGACGTCCTCCTCCCTCTGCAAGCTCATTCTTTCGCGGTCTCCTTTAATCCTCGCTTCCCCTTCCCCCCCTTTTCCATTTTTGTCACAGGCTGAGACAAAGGTATCTTCACTCACATTATCATCACACCCAGAAAATGGGTCACCGAACACTGAATCCTGAGCTCTCACGTGCCCTGTCCTCACCAGCTGTAGTAAAACACCAGACTGATAACATACCTGCTTTCGCCTGCACTAAATCACTGACTTATCCAACTGCTGGCCACATACTAAAAATCTCCTTAAGAATGCTGACGAGCAAACAGAGCCCAGGTGAAAGCCCAGTCGAGTGATGTAGAGAGGTCAGAGCTGGCCTGCCTGTAAGATAAAGGGTGTTTTATAAACCCGTGTGCTCCTGAGCTGTAAAAGAATTAAGAAAACACACTTAACGGGAGGGAAAAAGCAGAGAGCACTGTGACGATGAGTGGACTGGAGCGGCAGATATTTCCCATCCTCACTCAAAGTGTTCTGTAATCACTCCGCTCCAGCTCCGCTTCAGTTTTTCTACTTTGCATGTCTCCGCAGTCAACGGTGAGAGAAATCTTTTGCTGCTTTCAAGTTTAAAGGGCCATTCACACCAAGGACCAACTATAACGATAATTGTAAATAATCATTGTAATTCTATGAGAAAAGGGAAGTCCACACCACAACCATAACGACACAGAGGACAATATTGTTGGAATCAGGGGTGTGTTTAGTGTTTTGGGGGCCCTCCCGTAAGTGGTCCCTCTCGGTAGAAATCACATTGTGTGGGTTGCATAGTGCCTAAACACGCTACTGGTTGGAATCACTTTCAGAATGATTTTCTCCAGTTGATGAACAATAAAAAAAATTACAGCCAATCAGAATTTGACTTTGAAGAGCGGCAGAGGTCTGTGAAGTCCTGTTGTTTAAAAAATGTCATTAACTTCTTGTTAGAAAACACTCTCTGTCTTTAGATGCCTCACCCTTCCTTTTTCTCCCTCTCACCCTCCCTCCTCTCACTATTCTTCGCCAGGAAGTCTATTCCTTATATGGATATGTTTTTCTGTATATGTGGCGATTTTATACAAAACACATGTTCTTGGGAAAAACATCCTGTATGGGTATGTCCCCCTATCTTCATTGGTTAAGAGGATGAAACTCCCCTCGACATGCCTATATAAGATCTGTATTTCTATGAATAAATTGAAGTATTGAGAATACATGGACTGTGTGTTTTCTTACTTCCCGGCCGTATTTACACTTGCTAAGGAGACTGAGAAAATTTCACGGTGGCAAAGAGAATATCGAGGGACCAAATTGTTATTTATTAACACTTCTATAATGTTTGTTCAGTATTTGTACAGTTGCTCGTATGATAAAATCATAATTGAAAGTAGGGCTGCACGATAAATCGCATGAGATATTTAACGCGCATCTTATAAGTAATGCCGGTTCTGTAATCAGCGGTAAATCTCCATCACCTGTGGGCTTTCACATTGAGCAGCATTAACTACACAGAGCCGTTGTTCACTGACGAGGTTTCACTGATGTAAGTTGATGGAGATTTACCGCTGATTACAGAACCGGCTTTCTGACAAGACGTGCATTAAATATCGCATGCGATTTATCGTGCAGCCCTACTTGAAAGGGGAAAAATGCATGAAAAGGGGAGTTTCAGCGCCGCCCATATGCGAGGATGAAATATTGAAGCCATAAACTGACTTGAACACCACAAAAAAAATAAAAGATGTCAAAACTAAATTTTGTTTTCCGTTTGTTAAACAAAAGAGAAAAAAACAAGGCATCTTTCCATTTCTCGAGTGTTTCTCAATGGAACGCCAACTTTAAATTTTTGGTTCAAACGGAAAAACTAAATTTTGCCATGGAATTGAAAGACTGAATGGAATAACTGAATGATCGGATGATACACAGACCCACTTTACATCTTGATTTTTGTTTTATATTATTTTAATGCTTGTTTTTGATTTGTGTTTTTATATTATTTTAATAGACTAATAGACTACAAACAGAGTCGTCTGGTTTTCACAGCATATTTTTATGCTTTTTTTTATATATATGCAGAATAAAACAAATAAACAAATCACATAAAAACTTGAACATTATTATGTACAAGTTTTGTATTATCTGTGGATTCTAAGCTGCAAGTGACTACATTTAATAAACAAGGAAGTTAAAAAAAACACTTCCATTACTATTTTGGACCAGTTCCCCCAGAAGTGGGTTTTTTTTTGTTTGTTTTTTTTGTTAAAGGTGCAATAGGTGATTGTCTTCAGAAAATGTTTTTGTTATGCTGGTTGAAAATCTCCACATCCCGATATGCTCGGTCTGAGCATTTTAATATGCTTTCCTACCTGCCTGTCAACTTATGTATTAGCATACCTCTGCGCACCGGGTTCGCGCAGACAGGATACGTCATCAGCACGTTCACGCACGCTGTGCAGACAGAGCAAGAATGGCAGACAAACATCAACAACCCGATCTTCCTTTCTGGTATTGTAGTACTTTTAAAGTTTTCTCACCGGTGAATGACACATGATGTAGCTCAGCGGTTAATCCAGTCCTCGCGCCAGCTCTTTAGAAGTGAGCTACGTGCATGAACTGTGTTCCAATCGATATGATCCCTACACAGTGTTCATTGCTCCCTACTCCCTGAGTGGGGGAAATCCATTGAAGTTTACTTCACTTCAGAACATGGGCTGGAATTGGGATCCGCTGATGTAGCCTATTGTAGTAATGTTGTCTCTGGTCTGTGAGCGTAAATGTGGTCAGGGGGCGTGGCTTTGGATGGTTTGCAGGGAGGGTGGGACGTTCGCTTACAGTGCTATCAGGCTAAAGTTAGCATTTCAAGATCTCCTACTGCACCTTTAAGTTTTTGCTTATATTCCCATTTTTCACAAATTGGATTCAAAACTTGGATTACTCAAAGCGTATTTGCTCGACAGTTTTTATAAAGTCCACAATTAATATTTTGTATTTTTGATAGTTTTCTGTCCATTAATAATAAAATCTGTTTTTTTATAAAAAAAAAATATTTTGCGATTATCTCCATAAACTGTACACAAATTCGTGATCGCCTCAGTCCCCTTTAAATTTGATATGAAAACGGCGGCAGACTTCAATCGGCTCCTCCCCGTCTTTCAGTGCGTTCTTCAATCCGATTCCGCAGACCGCAGTGGCTCAGAGCGAAAAGCAGAGGACAAGGTGTGTGTTTATCAATATACTGTTATAATATCTGCATCTGTGCAGTTCTGTCATAAATCCAGTTTACAAAATATCATGGGGGAGCAATAATCGGTTCCCCATCTACTGTAGCCTAAGTTTTCACTGCGTTCACCCCTCATTACACCACAGCCGTTTCCTCCAGCGAAAATGAAGCGCATATGAACGCATACTTTATAAAACGATCATGTTGCCATTTTCATTTGAAAATTTAACTTTCAATAAAATAGATATTCCAGTGCATGTGGCAAAGAGTTTTTGCATAGGCCTACTTGAGATAAGGAATACTAGAAATGCAAACAATAAAATTTAGTTTGTACAGTAAACAGGTTGTGTGTGTGAGATCATGAAGACTTGAATTTGACTTATTCAGTACTCAAATGTTATACCTATCTGTGCAATAGTGGAATACTGAAATAAGTTTAGTATATGACTATTAATCAAACATTTTTTATTTTATTTATATATATATATATATATATTTATTATTATTAGACTATTATTATTATTTTACCCTCACTGGGGGCTGAGCCCCCCTAAAATGAAAATCCTAGAATCGCCCCTGATCAGAGCAATCCTAGAGCAAGAGAAAACACAGGTGCTCTGACTTTCAAACAAACTACTCCTTGCTCCAGGCTAAATCATGCAACTCCACTTCCACACTTCTACTCTGTACTGCTCATATACTCTAGTGGGTGGAGAGGGGATCCGGTAAAAAGGATGTGCTTTCAGCTCCCAAACGCATGTGTTTAACTCTTCTTGACTTTCACCTGCAGAGCACATCCAACTGGCAATCCAACAACTGAAACGCATGGCAGAGTTTACACTGAGGCAGTAGGATCCATTTTCAACTGCTGTTGTGATGAAGAACATTAGAGGGAGGGAATGTTATAGATGAGCCTGTGTCTGCAACTGCAGGAGGAAATGAACTGAAATCAGAGCACTTATTGTCTGTTTTGGAGACCACAAGTTCCTTAGGTAACATGTTTAAAGTGCAACTCTTATGAGAAAAATGCATCTAAGGAGGCATCCTGTTGGAAAGAAAATCACAAATGAGGTCACTTTAGTGTATCAGTTGTTTCTTGTAGACACCACTGAGCAAATGGAGACTTCTGCTTAAATTTCCTGCTTTCGCTGCTAAACACATGTAATCTGACATGTTTCCTTTAGAGCAGGTGTTTTCACATTTTGTAACATTGATCCTACTATATTCCTTTATATTTTCTAGATTATATTTCTCTCTCTCTCTCTTTATATATATATATATAAATATATATATATACCCGTGTATATACAGGGGGTACGGAAAGTATTCAGACCCCCTTAAATTTTTCACTCTTTGTTATATTGCAGCCATTTGCTAAAATCATTTAAGTTTATTTTTTTCCCTCATTAATGCACACACAGCACCCCATATTGACAGAAAAACACAGAATTGTTGACATTTTTGCAGATTTATTAAAAAAGAAAAACTGAAATATCACATGGTCCCAAGTATTCAGACCCTTTGCTCAGTATTTAGTACAAGCACCCTTTTGATCTAATACAGCCATGAGTCTTTTTGGGAAAGATGCAACAAGTTTTTCACACCTGGATTTGGGGATCCTCTGCCATTCCTCCTTGCAGATCCTCTCCAGTTCTGTCAGGTTGGATGGTAAACGTTGGTGGACAGCCATTTTTAGGTCTCTCCAGAGATGCTCAATGGGGTTTAAGTCAGGGCTCTGGCTGGGCCATTCAAGAACAGTCACAGAGTTGTTGTGAAGCCACTCCTTCATTATTTTAGCTGTGTGCTTAGGGTCATTGTCTTGATGGAAGGTAAACCTTCGGCCCTGTCTGAGGTCATGAGGTCTCTGGAGAAGGTTTTCGTCCAGGATATCCCGGTACTTGGCCGCATTCATCTTTCCCTCAATTGCAACCAGTCGTCCTGTCCCTGCAGCTGAAAAACACCCCCACAGCATGATGCTGCCACCACCATGCTTCACTGTTGGGACAGGTGATGAGCAGTGCCTGGTTTTCTCCACACATACCGCTTAGAATTAAGGCCAAAAAGTTCTATCTTGGCCTCATCCGACCAGAGAATCTTATTTCTCACCATCTCACCAAACTCCATGAGGGCTTTCATGTGTCTTGCACTGAGGAGAGGCTTCCGTCGGGCCACTCTGCCATAAAGCCCCGACTGGTGGAGGGCTGCAGTGATGGTTGACTTTCTACAACTTTCTCCCATCTCCCGACTGCATCTCTGGAGCTCAGCCACAGTGATCTTTGGGTTCTTCTTTACCTCTCTCACCAAGGCTCTTCGCCCCCGATAGCTCAGTTTGGCCGGACGGCCAGCTCTAGGAAGGGTTCTGGTCATCCCAAACGTCTTCCATTTAAGGAATGGAGGCCACTGTGCTCTTGGGAACCTTAAGTGCAGCAGAAATTTTTTTTGTAACCTTGGCCAGATCTGTGCCTTGCCACAATTCTGTCTCTGAGCTCTTCAGGCAGTTCCTTTGACCTCATGATTCTCATTTGCTCTGACATGCACTGTGAGCAGTAAGGTCTTATATAGACAGGTGTGTGGCTTTCCAAATCAAGTCCAATCAGTATAATCAAACAAAGCTGGACTCAAATGAAGGTGTAGAACCATCTCAAGGATGATCAGAAGAAATAGACAGCACCTGAGTTAAATATATGAGTGTCACAGCAAAGGGTCTGAATAATTAGGACCATGTGATATTT
>NW_015506134.1:397357-416101 GCF_001515645.1 Sinocyclocheilus grahami
AACCCCACTTTTTGGAACACAGCAACATGTGAAATTCAAGCTTGTGTAGCTAGAATCATCTGCATTTACATACTTGTGTACCAAATAAAGTCCTCAACTGCATATAATGGCTTATTGTAACACTCTTATCCCAATCCCTACAAGACACTGTGTCATTTTTTTGTTACGGGCTGAAAAGGCTGTTAGTCTGAGCTTGTCTTGTCTCAACAGATCAGCTCTTTCCCACCAGAGGCACCACTGTCTACCAGTCCATGGCCCCAGTCTTATGGGTTTCCTCTGAGTAACGGGACTGCAGTTCGGGGAGAGTGATTACACAAGCAGAGGGAGCCCAATGAGCTGGAACCTCCTATCGTGTTCCAGGCAGCCCAAGGGATCGATAGCTGGAGGAGAGGGTCTAAACATCAGTGCGAAGAGCTCCGATTACACCACTCTCATCTAATCAATCAGCACAACTGTTCAAGCAGCCTGACGTCCTCCTCCCTCTGCAAGCTCATTCTTTCGCGGTCTCCTTTAATCCTCGCTTCCCCTTCCCCCCCTTTTCCATTTTTGTCACAGGCTGAGACAAAGGTATCTTCACTCACATTATCATCACACCCAGAAAATGGGTCACCGAACACTGAATCCTGAGCTCTCACGTGCCCTGTCCTCACCAGCTGTAGTAAAACACCAGACTGATAACATACCTGCTTTCGCCTGCACTAAATCACTGACTTATCCAACTGCTGGCCACATACTAAAAATCTCCTTAAGAATGCTGACGAGCAAACAGAGCCCAGGTGAAAGCCCAGTCGAGTGATGTAGAGAGGTCAGAGCTGGCCTGCCTGTAAGATAAAGGGTGTTTTATAAACCCGTGTGCTCCTGAGCTGTAAAAGAATTAAGAAAACACACTTAACGGGAGGGAAAAAGCAGAGAGCACTGTGACGATGAGTGGACTGGAGCGGCAGATATTTCCCATCCTCACTCAAAGTGTTCTGTAATCACTCCGCTCCAGCTCCGCTTCAGTTTTTCTACTTTGCATGTCTCCGCAGTCAACGGTGAGAGAAATCTTTTGCTGCTTTCAAGTTTAAAGGGCCATTCACACCAAGGACCAACTATAACGATAATTGTAAATAATCATTGTAATTCTATGAGAAAAGGGAAGTCCACACCACAACCATAACGACACAGAGGACAATATTGTTGGAATCAGGGGTGTGTTTAGTGTTTTGGGGGCCCTCCCGTAAGTGGTCCCTCTCGGTAGAAATCACATTGTGTGGGTTGCATAGTGCCTAAACACGCTACTGGTTGGAATCACTTTCAGAATGATTTTCTCCAGTTGATGAACAATAAAAAAAATTACAGCCAATCAGAATTTGACTTTGAAGAGCGGCAGAGGTCTGTGAAGTCCTGTTGTTTAAAAAATGTCATTAACTTCTTGTTAGAAAACACTCTCTGTCTTTAGATGCCTCACCCTTCCTTTTTCTCCCTCTCACCCTCCCTCCTCTCACTATTCTTCGCCAGGAAGTCTATTCCTTATATGGATATGTTTTTCTGTATATGTGGCGATTTTATACAAAACACATGTTCTTGGGAAAAACATCCTGTATGGGTATGTCCCCCTATCTTCATTGGTTAAGAGGATGAAACTCCCCTCGACATGCCTATATAAGATCTGTATTTCTATGAATAAATTGAAGTATTGAGAATACATGGACTGTGTGTTTTCTTACTTCCCGGCCGTATTTACACTTGCTAAGGAGACTGAGAAAATTTCACGGTGGCAAAGAGAATATCGAGGGACCAAATTGTTATTTATTAACACTTCTATAATGTTTGTTCAGTATTTGTACAGTTGCTCGTATGATAAAATCATAATTGAAAGTAGGGCTGCACGATAAATCGCATGAGATATTTAACGCGCATCTTATAAGTAATGCCAGTTCTGTAATCAGCGGTAAATCTCCATCACCTGTGGGCTTTCACATTGAGCAGCATTAACTACACAGAGCCGTTGTTCACTGACGAGGTTTCACTGATGTAAGTTGATGGAGATTTACCGCTGATTACAGAACCGGCTTTCTGACAAGACGTGCATTAAATATCGCATGCGATTTATCGTGCAGCCCTACTTGAAAGGGGAAAAATGCATGAAAAGGGGAGTTTCAGCGCCGCCCATATGCGAGGATGAAATATTGAAGCCATAAACTGACTTGAACACCACAAAAAAAATAAAAGATGTCAAAACTAAATTTTGTTTTCCGTTTGTTAAACAAAAGAGAAAAAAACAAGGCATCTTTCCATTTCTCGAGTGTTTCTCAATGGAACGCCAACTTTAAATTTTTGGTTCAAACGGAAAAACTAAATTTTGCCATGGAATTGAAAGACTGAATGGAATAACTGAATGATCGGATGATACACAGACCCACTTTACATCTTGATTTTTGTTTTATATTATTTTAATGCTTGTTTTTGATTTGTGTTTTTATATTATTTTAATAGACTACACACCTGAAAACAGAGTCGTCTGGTTTTCACAGCATATTTTTATGCTTTTTTTTATATATATGCAGAATAAAACAAATCTAAAATGCACATAAAAACTTGAACATTATTATGTACAAGTTTTGTATTATCTGTGGATTCTAAGCTGCAAGTGACTACATTTAATAAACAAGGAAGTTAAAAAAAACACTTCCATTACTATTTTGGACCAGTTCCCCCAGAAGTGGGTTTTTTTTTGTTTGTTTTTTTTGTTAAAGGTGCAATAGGTGATTGTCTTCAGAAAATGTTTTTGTTATGCTGGTTGAAAATCTCCACATCCCGATATGCTCGGTCTGAGCATTTTAATATGCTTTCCTACCTGCCTGTCAACTTATGTATTAGCATACCTCTGCGCACCGGGTTCGCGCAGACAGGATACGTCATCAGCACGTTCACGCACGCTGTGCAGACAGAGCAAGAATGGCAGACAAACATCAACAACCCGATCTTCCTTTCTGGTATTGTAGTACTTTTAAAGTTTTCTCACCGGTGAATGACACATGATGTAGCTCAGCGGTTAATCCAGTCCTCGCGCCAGCTCTTTAGAAGTGAGCTACGTGCATGAACTGTGTTCCAATCGATATGATCCCTACACAGTGTTCATTGCTCCCTACTCCCTGAGTGGGGGAAATCCATTGAAGTTTACTTCACTTCAGAACATGGGCTGGAATTGGGATCCGCTGATGTAGCCTATTGTAGTAATGTTGTCTCTGGTCTGTGAGCGTAAATGTGGTCAGGGGGCGTGGCTTTGGATGGTTTGCAGGGAGGGTGGGACGTTCGCTTACAGTGCTATCAGGCTAAAGTTAGCATTTCAAGATCTCCTACTGCACCTTTAAGTTTTTGCTTATATTCCCATTTTTCACAAATTGGATTCAAAACTTGGATTACTCAAAGCGTATTTGCTCGACAGTTTTTATAAAGTCCACAATTAATATTTTGTATTTTTGATAGTTTTCTGTCCATTAATAATAAAATCTGTTTTTTTATAAAAAAAAAATATTTTGCGATTATCTCCATAAACTGTACACAAATTCGTGATCGCCTCAGTCCCCTTTAAATTTGATATGAAAACGGCGGCAGACTTCAATCGGCTCCTCCCCGTCTTTCAGTGCGTTCTTCAATCCGATTCCGCAGACCGCAGTGGCTCAGAGCGAAAAGCAGAGGACAAGGTGTGTGTTTATCAATATACTGTTATAATATCTGCATCTGTGCAGTTCTGTCATAAATCCAGTTTACAAAATATCATGGGGGAGCAATAATCGGTTCCCCATCTACTGTAGCCTAAGTTTTCACTGCGTTCACCCCTCATTACACCACAGCCGTTTCCTCCAGTGAAAATGAAGCGCATATGAACGCATACTTTATAAAACGATCATGTTGCCATTTTCATTTGAAAATTTAACTTTCAATAAAATAGATATTCCAGTGCATGTGGCAAAGAGTTTTTGCATAGGCCTACTTGAGATAAGGAATACTAGAAATGCAAACAATAAAATTTAGTTTGTACAGTAAACAGGTTGTGTGTGTGAGATCATGAAGACTTGAATTTGACTTATTCAGTACTCAAATGTTATACCTATCTGTGCAATAGTGGAATACTGAAATAAGTTTAGTATATGACTATTAATCAAACATTTTTTATTTTATTTATATATATATATATATATATTTATTATTATTAGACTATTATTATTATTTTACCCTCACTGGGGGCTGAGCCCCCCTAAAATGAAAATCCTAGAATCGCCCCTGATCAGAGCAATCCTAGAGCAAGAGAAAACACAGGTGCTCTGACTTTCAAACAAACTACTCCTTGCTCCAGGCTAAATCATGCAACTCCACTTCCACACAAACAATAAAATTTAGTTTGTACAGTAAACAGGTTGTGTGTGTGAGATCATGAAGACTTGAATTTGACTTACTCAGTACTCAAATGTTATACCTATCTGTGCAATAGTGGAATACTGCAATAAGTTTAGTATACGACTATTAATCAAACATTTTTTATTTTATTTATATATATATATTTATTATTATTAGACTATTATTATTATTTTACCCTCACTGGGGGCTGAGCCCCCCTAAAATGAAAATCCTAGAATCGCCCCTGATCAGAGCAATCCTAGAGCAAGAGAAAACACAGGTGCTCTGACTTTCAAACAAACTACTCCTTGCTCCAGGCTAAATCATGCAACTCCACTTCCACACTTCTACTCTGTACTGCTCATATACTCTAGTGGGTGGAGAGGGGATCCGGTAAAAAGGATGTGCTTTCAGCTCCCAAACGCATGTGTTTAACTCTTCTTGACTTTCACCTGCAGAGCACATCCAACTGGCAATCCAACAACTGAAACGCATGGCAGAGTTTACACTGAGGCAGTAGGATCCATTTTCAACTGCTGTTGTGATGAAGAACATTAGAGGGAGGGAATGTTATAGATGAGCCTGTGTCTGCAACTGCAGGAGGAAATGAACTGAAATCAGAGCACTTATTGTCTGTTTTGGAGACCACAAGTTCCTTAGGTAACATGTTTAAAGTGCAACTCTTATGAGAAAAATGCATCTAAGGAGGCATCCTGTTGGAAAGAAAATCACAAATGAGGTCACTTTAGTGTATCAGTTGTTTCTTGTAGACACCACTGAGCAAATGGAGACTTCTGCTTAAATTTCCTGCTTTCGCTGCTAAACACATGTAATCTGACATGTTTCCTTTAGAGCAGGTGTTTTCACATTTTGTAACATTGATCCTACTATATTCCTTTATATTTTCTAGATTATATTTCTCTCTCTCTCTTTATATATATATATATAAATATATATATATACACGTGTATATACAGTGGGTACGGAAAGTATTCAGACCCCCTTAAATTTTTCACTCTTTGTTATATTGCAGCCATTTGCTAAAATCATTTAAGTTTATTTTTTTCCCTCATTAATGCACACACAGCACCCCATATTGACAGAAAAACACAGAATTGTTGACATTTTTGCGTCCTTCATTTCTTCAACAACTATTAAAAAATAGTTAATTTTCATCAGGGTTGTTGAGGTCATTACTCCAGTCTTCAGAGTCACATGATCCATAAATCAAAATGATTTGATGCTCAGGAAACATTTCTTATTATCATTGGTGAAAACGGTAGTGGTGCTTAATATTTTTGTGGAAATTGTGATACATTTTCCAGGATTCTTGAATAGAATGTTCAAACAGCATTTATTTGAGATAGAATAAAACAATTAGAACGGCAGTGTATGTTGTCACATTTCAGCCATGCAGGTTCAGTTGTACTTAATCCCACTTAATTTTACTCATTCAGTACCCTCAACAAATCGTAAGTGTTCTTACTCAGAACCTTTTTTTAATATGTATGCAGCTCTTATTGTATCTTAACTCTTGACTCATATGTTTCTATTTTTATGTGTCCTAAGAGGGAGACGTGTGTGTGAATGTGAAACCACTCTGTGTGGTCGTTGCATCTTGGCTGACGTGTTGTGGCAGAGTGACAGTTGGGGTGTGAGCGCTATGATTCAGCAGAGTTAGCGTGACGCTACAGGAAATGATGGCCCGAGCCTTGGTGTCAGAAGGAGAGTGGCATAATGCTTTTAGAGGACGCAGTGGGAGTGGGCTGCAGATGCTAAACCAGGCAGTCTTCCTCCAGCAGTGCACCCTAGAGCTCTTGAGAGGGCGACACTGGCCAGCGGCGGGTAAGCACTGCTAACACATTCTGTCAGCATGGCCTGGCATGACCCTGTACCACAAGCTCTCTGGTCACAGTGCAGCGAGACTATCACTGGCCACCAACTGAGCTTCAGACACAAACGGAGCAGACAGACTGAGGTCGGGGTGAAAGACAGTGAACATGACTGCCTGAAAGCTTCATCTCTGCAGGTATCATCATGTCTGTGGCTGATGATAACAACCTGTCTTGTCTGGTAATCTGCAGGGGTCAGAGGTCAGTACTGGGGACAGTGAGTTACTGCATCATCCACTCTGGTGAATCAGAGCAAGAAGGACGCGCAGACAATCACAGGGTTCCTTGAGGACATAAGAGCACAGCTTGAATCAAACTGCTGCTCATTATCTGCCATATCATTATCCCTAAATTTGGAGCGAGCTAAATGTGCACTGAAGAGACACTGATTTAGTGTTGAAAATGCAGGTCTGGGTGCCCGAGTATTGCACAACAAAAAAGCATTCACACATACCGATTATCATGATAGAGGTTGTATTGTACTACATTTTATTTATTTATTTATTTTTTAATTAAAAGTGAGTAATATTAAATGTTATATATAATATATAATAAATGTTATATATTTTATAACATATTTATAACACCTGCAAAGGTTTCCTGAGCCTTCAAAATGGTCTCTCAGTTTGGTTCACTAGGCTACACAATCATGGGGAAGACTGCTGATCTGACAGTTGTGTTATATCAAAAGGCATTCAGACGCTTTGTAAAAGTTTATTCAGGAGGTGCTTCTTACCCCTCTTTTAATACTTTTTAACAGTATCTCACAAATCTAGTGTACTTCAATGTCTTCACTGCTATAGTTAGAAGTATTCCTTTTAATTTGCAAAATGTTTTTTTTTCACCTTTTTTGCATTGAAGGACATACCCACATTGCATTCTATCAAGAGCCGCTGTCACTCACATTGCTGGAAATCGCAAATTGCTGAAATTTCTCTCTGAAAATGAATGAAGTGTTGGTTGCTGCAGATCTCGGTATGTGTGAATGCCCCATCAGCTGTCGTACAGTGTCACCTTTAAACTAAACTCTGATATGAGCAAGAGATTAAATGCTGCTCATGCAGAAGCGGTTTTGATGATTAAGTGTGCTGAACCAAAAATGCACCGTCTGCGTGGTCACCTGATACCACTTGTTTATTTCCATGGTGATGAAATCCAGGTAGATGCAAAAAACTCACCGCTACATTATAAAGGAGTAGTTCACAAAAAAATCTAAGTTCTGTCAATATGTACTCGATTTGATTTGAGAAAATAACATATTGGTCTGGAACAACATGACAACTTAAATTTGTGGATGAATTATTTCTTTAATCTAACACCAATGATTTTGTGAAGCCTGCAGTAGTGACAGGTGAAAATTTTACTTCAGATTGAGAGCTCATTCGGAAAATGCATCATACTTAAAATAACACCAATTACCAAAGTTCAAGTTCAAAGTTTTATGCAATACAAGGCATCCAATGTAAAGCAATACAGCATACTGCAGTCAATGAATCATGCTATAAATATGCCATTGCTGAACATTTAGCAGTAAATTGTAACTACCGTAACTGTGGACATTTATGATTCATCAACTTTGACTGTTCCACTCAGGTCTGGTGTCAGTTTCAGACTCCCCACAGAGAACAATGCTCTCTAATTTACCAAAAAGACAGACACAAGACAGAAACAATCATGCGTAATGCTGATTTATCACACAATTGCATTTAATTGTTTCTTTTTCTTCCTGAATCAACTTTAATTTGTAGTTTTCAGATTCAAAACAAAGAAGAAATGGCAATAAACACAGCTGGGGTTTCTAAGAGCACCTGTTGTGCCTTTGTATGTAATAAAGGTTTCAAATATGACCTTGAACATCAAAATAAATGTATTAAGTTTGTGAAGCTATAGCAAAAGAAAGAGTTTACCCAAAATGAAAATGCATCATACTTAAAATAACACCAATTATCAAAGTTCAAGTTCAAAGTTTTATGCAATACAAGGCATCCAATGCAAAGCAATACAGCATACTGCAGTCAATGAATCATGCTATAAATATGCCATTGCTGAACATTTAGCAGTAAATTGTAACTACCGTAACTGTGGACATTTATCCACTCAGGTCTGGTGTCAGTTTCAGACTCCCCACAGAGAACAATGCTCTCTAATTTACCAAAAAGACAGACACAAGACAGAAACAATCATGCGTAATGCTGATTTATCACACAATTGCATTTAATTGTTTCTTTTTCTTCCTGAATCAACTTTAATTTGTAGTTTTCAGATTCAAAACAAAGAAGAAATGGTAATAAACACAGCTGGGGTTTCTAAGAGCACCTGTTGTGCCTTTGTATGTAATAAAGGTTTCAAATATGACCTTGAACATCGAAATAAATGTATTAAGTTTGTGAAGCTATAGCAAAAGAAAGAGTTTACCCAAAATTATTGTATTACATTTTTTAAGACTCATATTTTAATTGTATTTTTTATACGAGCAATATCACACTCGTACTCGAGCGATACTGGCTCTATATCAGCATGGCTGTGATTAGTCCAGAGACACGAGGCCGCAGGCAATCCCAACCACTGATATAGAGCCGGTATCGCTCGAGTACGAGAGTGATATTGCGTTTATACAACAGTTCGATGGCACGAGTGTAAATATATATGAAAAACAACAACAGAGTGTCTTTAAAAACCTTTTTGTGCGGAACTACCTCCTTCCGCCACATATTAAAATCTTAGTTTGACAGTTTAACATCTGAGCCCAAGCCTCCGTTACTAATTCGAAAACGTCACTTTAGAACTAATAACGAAGGAACGTTGAGTTGCTTCATTAAAACTTATTGTATTACTTAATTAAAAGCTCACTGTATTATGTAGAGTATTGGGAGAGAGAGATGGACTGAGCGAGTGTGATTACCTGCATCTGATACAGCATTCATTAAGCTCAATCTCATATTCACAATAAAACATTAGTCAGGGGAAACACTGCAGGCAAAAGCACTGTTTTTTCATGCACCTGTCAATTTTGAGATTTTGGGCTTTTTGGCTTTTAATAAAGTGTTTTTTCAGACTAGTGGAACGAAAACATCCTAAAGACACTGTTAAGCGTTTCTTTTATGGCACTTTATCTATTTGTGTCAATAGATTTCAATTACAATACATATTTTTAAAGGCCGTTTTCTCAAAATGAGTTTGTTCTCCTACACTGAGCCATAAATCTCCACTTCAGTAGCACTTACACACACCAAACTTTACATTTTTATTCCTGTCTATATTCTGAAGGTTTCTACAGAGGGATTTGTTCATATATAATTTGCTTGATTATATACAACATTTTATTTCCCCAAAAATTTTGTTTTCTGGCTGTTCAAAGTATTTTCTGAATTATGGAGTGACAAAAAGAGACACCCCAAATTCCTTCTGTAAAAACATTTGCCTCTAAAATGTCAAATAAAATAAACAAACATTTTGAAACTGACTTCATCCAGTGTTCAGATTTTTGTACTATAAATGTATGCAAATTAGTGCATATTTCATTAAATAATGCATCATTTGCATATTTAAATATAACATTTTACAAAACTTGTAATACAAAAAATGTTTGCAATTATCAATGTAATCAATCAACTGGGTAAGTAAGGTGATAATTAGTAGTTATTTTTTTACCCTATTCACCTGCAGTGTTAAAGTTACATAAAATATAACGTGATGAGATTTTGCCTTCAGCCTAAACTGTTTGCTCTGGAACAAATAATAGATTAATGAGACCAAAGACTGCCTGCCAGATTTACCCAAAACAAATTATATCTCATGTTTAACCACTATAGAGACATCAGAGCCAGCGGCAAATTCCAGAACTGGCCGAGGTGAGGCTGCTCTCGGCAACTTCATGAGTGCTGAACAGTCGCTAACGCACTGGAGCGCACGTCTCTGAAAACGTCGAAGCAAATTTTCAAATAGACGTTATCTTTATTAACAAACCGTATATTTGAAGTCTAAACAAGTACATTCTCGCCTAAAACAAATCTTTAAACTACATTCCGTGACAAAAACAGTGTTATTTTTAAATTTGGGTGTCCTCCATGATAATAGATTTCAATTACAATACATATTTTTAAAGGCCGTTTTCTCAAAATGAGTTTGTTCTCCTACACTGAGCCATAAATCTCCACTTCAGTAGCACTTACACACACCAAACTTTACATTTTTATTCCTGTCTATATTCTGAAGGTTTCTACAGAGGGATTTGTTCATATATAATTTGCTTGATTATATACAACATTTTATTTCCCCAAAAATTTTGTTTTCTGGCTGTTCAAAGTATTTTCTGAATTATGGAGTGACAAAAAGAGACACCCCAAATTCCTTCTGTAAAAACATTTGCCTCTAAAATGTCAAATAAAATAAACAAACATTTTGAAACTGACTTCATCCAGTGTTCAGATTTTTGTACTATAAATGTATGCAAATTAGTGCATATTTCATTAAATAATGCATCATTTGCATATTTAAATATAACATTTTACAAAACTTGTAATACAAAAAATGTTTGCAATTATCAATGTAATCAATCAACTGGGTAAGTAAGGTGATAATTAGTAGTTATTTTTTTACCCTATTCACCTGCAGTGTTAAAGTTACATAAAATATAACGTGATGAGATTTTGCCTTCAGCCTAAACTGTTTGCTCTGGAACAAATAATAGATTAATGAGACCAAAGACTGCCTGCCAGATTTACCCAAAACAAATTATATCTCATGTTTAACCACTATAGAGACATCAGAGCCAGCGGCAAATTCCAGAACTGGCCGAGGTGAGGCTGCTCTCGGCAACTTCATGAGTGCTGAACAGTCGCTAACGCACTGGAGCGCACGTCTCTGAAAACGTCGAAGCAAATTTTCAAATAGACGTTATCTTTATTAACAAACCGTATATTTGAAGTCTAAACAAGTACATTCTCGCCTAAAACAAATCTTTAAACTACATTCCGTGACAAAAACAGTGTTATTTTTAAATTTGGGTGTCCTCCATGATACTCGATGTGAGAAATACTGGAAGCGGAGTGATACAAACGGTGAAAGGACGTTCCTGTGGCGATACCAGTATAATATTTCACGGTTCTCAACCAATCAGATTTGAGAACCAGAACGAACTGGTGTATAAATACATATATTGGTATTTGCATTTTTGGTTAGATACTGACTGTTTTTCACTATGCAGAGTACAAGTACAGAGCCAATGACAATAAAGTTGAATCTAATCTAATCAATATGGAAGACTTTTATGGTATTTTAAAGGGCCTTTTTTGTCTTTTTGCAGCTTGGCAGGATATTTAATTGTCCATTTTCTTTGTCTGGTGAGCAGTTCTGCAGAATTTCAAATGATGTGTTCCCCAGAAGAAAGCATGAGGGTGAGTAAAAATTTGTTTTCCCTTTTGTTTTTTTCTATACCATTTACTTTATGAAAACTCCACAACAGTCCAAGACTGTATATGCTAATATTCTGGTCAGTACTCTTCTTTTGGGACAATATCCCCCAGCATGCTGGCAGTTTTAAAATGAAATCAGGTGTTTTTTTGGCTGCTGCCCTACATAATGAAACCAACCTGGCCGATATTACACCCCTATTGTCCATCTGCTGAGTACCAGTATGAGCGGGATGGGCCCCTGGAGCTCCTCTGATTAGAGTGTGTGTCTGTCTCAACATGAGAGGGACAGGCCTCTGGAGTCCCTCTGATGAGTGTGTGTGAGGGAGTGTTTCTCAGCATGAGAGGGAACAGCCCCTGTGATGCCGTGTGTGTGTCTCAGTCTACTGTATGTGTCCTTATTCTGAAGGACAATGGGTGCTGTAATATTATAAAATATACTGGATGCTACTCAGAATTTAAAGCAGTTAAACCTGGTGACAAACATAATCATTAGCAATTTTTTACCAACCAAAAAGACGTAAAATGCAGTGCAGAATTTTTTGTTTTAATGCATAAACCAGTTCAAATAAATGGCTACTTGACTTACCAATGTTACTTGAAAGAAAAAGGGCATTTAAAGAAAGAAAGCATAAATACATAAATAAAGTTTAATATTATAAATAAATTATTCTACTCCATTTATATAAATAAAAAATAAATATACAAATTAAATATAAATAAATAAATGTAAATTATACACACACAAACTCTCTTCATATAATAAATAAATAAATGGAAATGTTTAAGTTATATGAGAATAAATCATGATTTGTAGGACATTGTTACAAAGTTACAATGTCATTTATATGAATATATTTGACTGAAGAATGCCACAACTGGCCAATCAGATACAATACTAATTGTAAAATTATATTAATTGTTAATATGGTGTATCTTGAGGATGAATTTACCATAAATAGCATAAATATAAAATTTATAGTTAAGTAGTTTGCAATAGTTTGTTTTGCATTAGTTAAATATTCTTTTTTGTATTCCGTGATTAATGCAGGTTGACAAAGCATGCGACTGCTGTGGACAAAAGCGGTTCGTTTTCAACAAAGAAAGTTAATGTGCATGTAGCAGGAAGCCGATTGTGTTCGGCACAGATCGGAAACACTGTCCTCCCACAACAGCATCCTGAGCGCTGATTTTCTGCAAAAACGGCTCTTTTTTGCTGTCTTAATGCAAAACAGACCCTTACATGAACTTTTCCTCTGCTTAATCAGAATACACAGAGACCCGCTGTAGCGACAAGATAGGGAAACATCCTCTTTAATCAATACTCTTCCTGGCTGTCAGTGATTCCTCGTACAAGAGGATGTAGCTCTAATTACAATTAATGATTGTAAGATAGTAGTGATTTGGATTTCAGCTGGAGTCCTCCTGCCCAACCCCGACTCTGTTGGCATGTTAATCAATTGGTTTATTGTGAAGAGCAATTAGGGGTTGCTGGAAGTGGTTGTAGTCATCTCACGTAGCTTGAAGAAATGGGCCAGCTGCCTCGAAGTGAAGACGATAAAGCGCCATCACCACAGATTCTAAACCTGACAGTTCCTTGTATAAAGGTGTCTTCATTTCTGTCATCTGTGTGTTATTGGACAAACAGCGGGAGCTTTACTACCTCTTTTCCTCTCTCTCTCTCTCTACTTTCTTGCTCTAAATAATTTTTATTTCATTACGAGGTTGATGGGCATGTCCTGCTGGAGGCGAGTGGGTGTATTTGGAGGCAAACGGGGTGGCAGATCAGCTAAATACCACTGCTTGATGCGCAGAGGGCTCTGCCAGATGGAAACAAGAAGTGACTTTAATTGTTTCTAAGTGCTCACAGGTGGCAATGTTTACCCACCTCGGTCTGAATAGAAACATCACGTTATACCAACCTGCGTAAATAACCAACTTAGTCTAGCATGAATTTCCCTTATGGTTGAGGCTGATCTTGATGTTTTGCCAAAATGTTTACAAGCCCTTAGTGAGGCTGGTTGACAAAGTTTTGCTGGTTAAGCTTAGTTAACCCTATAAATCCTACTGTATTATATTTGATATGCACCTTTGTAAAGCCTCTAATTATTTAAAATCTATCAGGATTTCATCTTATTTTTTGGCCATTTAAATATCAGCAAATGCACCAAATTGCATATTTTTGCTCTGAATAATTTTTTATAAACAATTTTTCTCGTTGAGTATGATCTCCATGTTCTCATACTATATAAGCCATACAAGCATGATGTATCAAATATACTCAATGAAAAACACACAGGCATTTAAAAATATATATATTTTGTCTAAAGGTTCAATAAACTTCCATTTTTTTAACGTTTTTTTTCTATCATTTCAAGTCTCTACACGGTTAAAGATGTTCACATAAAATCGCTCTCAAAAAGAACTTTGGAGAATCTTATAGCTTTGGAGATTCTTAAGATGAAATTCTGATGTCCAAATAATGACTGTTTAGCATGAAAAAAACACTAAAAATGATCAATCTAGTCATAAATGTAATTTATGATTGTACAATTGCATGATAATGTAATTTATGACAGCGTAAATGAAATCCATACAGCTTCTAAATCAGTATTCACTACAAAAGCTCCCTGCCGCAGCTCTCAAATCAAATATGGCTGTTAGACATGTCATCTGGTTTACTGATGTTACATAGTGGTGCAGACAAAATTACACAATTGAGTATCAAACAAAGGATCTTTCATCATAAAGCACAGGTAACAGGACAAAAGGTAGAACAGTGTAAACCAAAACGAGACTGGACCCTGAGCACAGGAAAAGGATGAACTAAAGTACTAACAAAACCAAGGTAAATTAATAACAGAGCTGAAACCAAAGACCTAATCATATCAGAAACCATGACAACAAATGACAAGTGGGAAAATCAAGCCAAGGCAGACAGGAACTAAAGAATACAAACTAAAAGTCCATGAAACTGAAACTAATGGTGACATGTTTAGTCACATGAACCAATGATGTTTAAAATCATGGATCTGCAACCATGTTTTATTTGAGAGAGGATGGGGAAGATTTTCTGTGAATAATGGAAATGGTTATGGAAAATACCTACATGAAGATTCTCCAGAACCTCTCCTTTGAACAGCAAAATAAAATTAAAAAACGCATATGGAACAACATGAGGGTGAGTAAATAATGACAGACTATTTGTTTTTTGAGTGGACTGTCTCTTTAAGACAGCTAATGGGAATGCAGCATCCCATTGTTCTTAGTACAGAGCTGTGCTCTGAATTAAAAGAAAGACAGAAACTGATTTTTTAATATTGCAGCCTTAAGTGAGAGTGTTTCAATCACAGACATCCCACTGGTCAGCAGCACACATCACAGAATCCTGCATGATTTGTCTGTGCGGTGTGGAAATTTTTGGCAGTATTGCAGTGATTTGTATTGAACTCAACAGAAGGTAGCAGACCTGAGCGACTATGATAACGCATGAAGATTCTCCAGAACCTCTCCTTTGAACAGCAAAATAAAATTAAAAAACGCATATGGAACAACATGAGGGTGAGTAAATAATGACAGACTATTTGTTTTTTGAGTGGACTGTCTCTTTAAGACAGCTAATGGGAATTCAGCATCCCATTGTTCTTAGTACAGAGCTGTGCTCTGAATTAAAAGAAAGACAGAAACTGATTTTTTAATATTGCAGCCTTAAGTGAGAGTGTTTCAATCACAGACATCCCACTGGTCAGCAGCACACATCACAGAATCCTGCATGATTTGTCTGTGCGGTGTGGAAAGTTTTGGCAGTATTGCAGTGATTTGTATTGAACTCAACAGAAGGTAGCAGACCTGAGCGACTATGATAACTGAGACGACCACTGATGTTCCCTTTGAGGACGCAGAAGCAGTGGATGTCAGGTTATGTTTAAGAAATATGACCGATAAGCCGATCTTAGAGAAGACGCGAGAGTTAAAAAGAGAGCGATTGAAAGGGAAAGATGAAAGAGTTTAAAGACTGTATTGATGAACACCTGTTGTGAAAAAGGAAGTATGGGTTGTCCCTTTTTAAAAAAATGGCTAATAACCTTTAGTTTACAGTACATTACAGCTTGTTAAAAGCAGAACTGAATTATTTTCTTATGATTTTGTAATACTAAGCTACAGTTGGAAGTCGATATTTTCATTCCAGGAACCATTTTGTTTAGATAAGATATTAATATTTTTGTATTTTTTTGTTATTATCTATGTTGAAAACAGTTTGAAAGTTTTTGTGGAAACGGTGACACATTTTGTTCAACATTCTTTAATGAATAAAAACTCCAAAAGAACGGCATTTATTTTAAATAAATCTTTGTCTTTACTGTCAGTTTTGATCAATTTAATAGGAAAACATATCTTTTAGAAATCACCTTTGTTTCTTTTATACTGCAATGACATTAAATGAACAGCAAATTGCAGTCGCTTAGTTTCTCTTAAGAAAACGACCCCAGTAATCTCACATGCGTCTCATTTAGAGCTTCATAAGACAATGTCACAAACTGCAGTCCGATTTGTCGACACAGATGTGTGGAAAAGAAAGAAATTAAATGTTATCTCTTTTTTTTCTGGTCTCACTTGCCTTTATTTTTTCCTATGGAATTTTAAGAGAAACATCTGCGATAAAGCTGGTTCTGTACTTAAATGCAACAATAATGATAACTCCATTAAGTGTCTTTGCCTATCAAGAGAGCAGTCTCTTGGAAAGATTTGAAGGAAGGGAATATCATTCAGGACAGAAAATTCTCACTCACTTGTTTTGGTGTTTGGAGCCCTGGAGATGTGCGTGATACTGCTCGATGGAATTCAGCACCACCTTGCAAACACTGCACGAGTAACTCCGGCGCAGGCCTGCAACACAAAGCAAAAAAATTCAGACTTGAAAGCAGAATGGAAACAAGTCCCTACTGAAACGCTCTTAAAATTGTTTTGTCCCATTTTTCGTTTTTCTTTTGAGCATTATTGATTGCTTTTTGTTTTTGAGATTGCCTTGGCTGACAAAAAGCAGAGAAATCTATATTTAATCCCTGTTGTTTTGCTTCTCTCGACATGACGAGGGTTTTGTTTGAAGACTTCATTCTCTGTGTGTCAGATGAAAATGTACCAGCTCCTAATATGGCACCTCTTTCTGCAGTCTTCATGGAATCAGAAGTATTAGCAATTATACTGTAGCTTGCTTTTGTCCTGCACTCTTAAAAATAAAGGTGCTTCAAAAGGTTCTTCAAGCGATGCCATAGAAGAACCATTTTTGGTTCCACAAAGAACCATTCAGTCAAAGGTTCTTTAAAGATCCATCTCTTTCCTAGCTTTTTATAATCTGAAGAACCTTCTTTCACCACAAAGAACCTTTTGTGAAACAGAAAGGTTCTTCAGATGTTAAAGGTTCTTTCTGGAACCATTTAGACAAAAAGGTTCTTCTATGGCACCGTGAAGCACCTTTATTTTTAAGAGTGTGATGGCCTTTTGATTGAGAAGACGCGAGAGTTAAAAAGAGAGCGATTGAAAGGGAAAGATGAAAGAGTTTAAAGACTGTATTGATGAACAACCTGTTGTGAAAAGGAAGTATGGGGTTGTCCTTTTTTAAAAAAATGGCTAATAACCTTTAGTTTACAGTACATTACAGCTTGTTAAAAGCAGAACTGAATTATTTTCTTATGATTTTGTAATACTAAGCTACAGTTGGAAGTCGATATTTTCATTCCAGGAACCATTTTGTTTAGATAAGATATTAATATTTTTGTATTTTTTTGTTATTATCTATGTTGAAAACAGTTTGAAAGTTTTTGTGGAAACGGTGACACATTTTGTTCAACATTCTTTAATGAATAAAAACTCCAAAAGAACGGCATTTATTTTAAATAAATCTTTGTCTTTACTGTCAGTTTTGATCAATTTAATAGGAAAACATATCTTTTAGAAATCACCTTTGTTTCTTTTATACTGCAATGACATTAAATGAACAGCAAATTGCAGTCGCTTAGTTTCTCTTAAGAAAACGACCCCAGTAATCTCACATGCGTCTCATTTAGAGCTTCATAAGACAATGTCACAAACTGCAGTCCGATTTGTCGACACAGATGTGTGGAAAAGAAAGAAATTAAATGTTATCTCTTTTTTTTCTGGTCTCACTTGCCTTTATTTTTTCCTATGGAATTTTAAGAGAAACATCTGCGATAAAGCTGGTTCTGTACTTAAATGCAACAATAATGATAACTCCATTAAGTGTCTTTGCCTATCAAGAGAGCAGTCTCTTGGAAAGATTTGAAGGAAGGGAATATCATTCAGGACAGAAAATTCTCACTCACTTGTTTTGGTGTTTGGAGCCCTGGAGATGTGCGTGATACTGCTCGATGGAATTCAGCACCACCTTGCAAACACTGCACGAGTAACTCCGGCGCAGGCCTGCAACACAAAGCAAAAAAATTCAGACTTGAAAGCAGAATGGAAACAAGTCCCTACTGAAACGCTCTTAAAATTGTTTTGTCCCATTTTTCGTTTTTCTTTTGAGCATTATTGATTGCTTTTTGTTTTTGAGATTGCCTTGGCTGACAAAAAGCAGAGAAATCTATATTTAATCCCTGTTGTTTTGCTTCTCTCGACATGACGAGGGTTTTGTTTGAAGACTTCATTCTCTGTGTGTCAGATGAAAATGTACCAGCTCCTAATATGGCACCTCTTTCTGCAGTCTTCATGGAATCAGAAGTATTAGCAATTATACTGTAGCTTGCTTTTGTCCTGCACTCTTAAAAATAAAGGTGCTTCAAAAGGTTCTTCAAGCGATGCCATAGAAGAACCATTTTTGGTTCCACAAAGAACCATTCAGTCAAAGGTTCTTTAAAGATCCATCTCTTTCCTAGCTTTTTATAATCTGAAGAACCTTCTTTCACCACAAAGAACCTTTTGTGAAACAGAAAGGTTCTTCAGATGTTAAAGGTTCTTTCTGGAACCATTTAGACAAAAAGGTTCTTCTATGGCACCGTGAAGCACCTTTATTTTTAAGAGTGTGATGGCCTTTTGATTGG
>NW_015506134.1:416429-441476 GCF_001515645.1 Sinocyclocheilus grahami
GGGGTGATTCATGATGGTCTTTTACAGTGGAGGGGTGCCAAGTGCATCACTTTTGGAGGGAGTGAAGCAGATGTGAGCTAATTAAAGGCTTTGCAGGTGGTACTACAAATAACGAACAGCGTCGGACCAAAAATAGACGGATGTGAAGAATGGGAGAGAGACGTAGAACAGAAATGCATAGAGGCTCGTTCATCACATGTGGAGAGACCATGTGTGCTCTTTCTGGGCAATATTTCTCTCAGACATCTGCAGAGTTATTTTTGATGACACTGTTGTCTGTTCCTCGATCTGTTCAAAACTAGGCTTTTCACAACCCTTACATTATATATTGCTGTCACACTCTCACACCAAGAGCTCTGATAATTGAAACTGTTCTCAGGTCAGGAAAGGTGATTACATACATGAATGCATATGGAATTAGTATGCTAATCAGCCAAGATTTTTAATATATTATATGCATCAGAAGATTATACTTTATGTATAGATCCAACTCTTAATTCTGAATGAATGAGCTGCATTCAAAGCTGAACGCATATTTGTTACTGCAAATTTCACTGTTTAGTAATGTGACAAGTTGCTATAGTACGTTGCTTGGAAACTGTAAACAGCTTATAATTAGGTGTTTCACACCACATGCAGAAGCGGCACATATTTCCGCACATTTATTAACAGTATCCATGCAGCATTACAGTATTCATATTGCCAGTGAAAGCACCGCAAAGCTGCATGAAGAGTTTCGTGCTGAGTATTTTGACTCGTGGAAAACATATTGAAAATTCACTGTAAACAGATTTATCAACACAATTGACAATTGTTTTAAAAGTTCCCATTGTTTAAAAAGACTGTCAGGCTTGAAGTTCCACATGCAGTGACAAGGCACACAAGCGCTTTCTATTCAGTAAATCTGACTAAACGCAGACAATTGAAGGAGTTTATATTCTGCACTTTGGAGTTTGAGTTTCGTTCCATGTGCACTACAGTTCAAAAATTTGAGATCAATGGGGTTTTTGGAAGAAGTCTCACTACGGCTGGATTTATTTAATCAAAAATTCAGTAAAAATAATGTGAAATATTATTACAAGTTAACATAGCTATTTTAATATGTATTAAATTTAATTTATTCCTGTAAAGCAAAGCTGAATTTTCAGGCATCATTACTCCAGTGTCTCATGATCCTTCAGAAATCATTCTAATATGCTGATTTGCTATTCTATTCTAATATGCATCTTAAAATATATCAGTGCCACTGTTTTGTCTCAAGATGCACACCAGTAAGGTTTTTTTTTTTCTAAGGCACTTTAATACAATATACTATATATATATATATATATATATATATATATATATATATATGTGTGTATATATACTGTATATATATACTGTATATTACTGCCCCCAAACATTTTAATGCTACTAATATATTTATGTTGATTATTATTTATTAGTTTATCTATTTATTGAACATTAGTGTATTTTGATGTTGTTCCTGCTGTTTTGTAAAAGCAATATCCATTTAGGGGTAGTCTTACAGTGACTTTACCATGGTTAAGGGGGCTAGAACACCCAATGCTCATCCTCTCATGGCTTAGTGCTTTATTAAGTTCTCTGTAAATTCACAAGACACCAATTTTCACCAATTTGGTGAACCAGGTTCAAGGTATTTAATACTTGACAGGAATCAGTTGAAAGGTCATTACAAAAGTAGACTAGTTAACTGAAGACTTCTCCATATTCTTTAGTCTTACCAGGTCTGTGGAAATTAGAGGAAATTGAGCAAATTCGGAGAGGAATGCTGTAATCCGATTCCTGCTTTAATTTTTGATGGATTATGTAATTTAAAGTGGCTTCATCAAGGGCATCTAGACTTTATTCACATTTATATTGCCAGTGTTTTGTCAGCGTATTGGTTTCTCCCATATTAGTTAAAGGACAAAACATTTATTTATGACTTCCAGAAGCATCTTGGTGCTTTTATTTAAAAATTTATTTTGGAACATCTTTACTTCATCGTCACTGAAACACACACACACACACACACACACACACACACACACACTCTGATGAAGCTTTCTGCATACTTTCTGTGAGTTGAGAGTGATGTGATGCATGTTCACTGACAGCTTGTGGTGTCAGTACACCAAACATATGGTGACAGCAAGTATGTGTAATGAATCCACAACACTATTCATAGCAAGCTATTAATATGAACAGGATGTAAGGCATGACAGAAATATCGCACTACAATTTAACTGACATTATAAAATACAATTTATAGGCTGCTTAAATTAGTTTGAGAACAGGTTTTTTTTCTGTTAAACTCTTGCTGCTTCGTCATGTCTGTTAATGAAGAATTTGCATTTAACTGAAAATGATTCCGCTATTATATCAGCAGCTGAAGAACCAGCCTCTTTCAAAGATTAAAAATGTAAGACTTGGCCTTCAGACTTCATAAATAGCTTTACTGAGTGTTTGTTTCTGTTAAAAAGCTCTGTGTGATGGGATTTTCCTTCATGTAGGAACCCCGATGACCTCTTAATGTGCTACTCATAAACCAGCCTTAGAAGACACTGTGGTGGCTTCTAATCCCATTTAATTAAACTGACTGAGATGCCAAAAGTACTGCAGAGAAAGACAGACAGCGAGAAATGTGGTTCAGGGTAAGATGAATGTTTACTGGGAGGAGATTAAAGTTTGCTCCTAACTGTTGGCTTGAGGGAAAGAGGTCTCACTTATTTCCGACAATAAGCTATCAATCAGTTTCTCTTCTCTTGCCCAGGAAATTGCAACCAAACAGATGAGACACTCGTAAAATTCAACTAAATTATTAATCGTTCAGAATTTTAGAATTAAATTAGAACTCCAAAAGTGTCTCTCTTTCATTAAAAAAAATAAGGAAACTTAAAAAAAAACAAAAAAAACAGGTCAGAATGTGCATAAATATGAGAAGATTGAAGATGAAGAATGTCTAGCAAAAGTATTATCATTAGGTAAGCTGAATTTTGCTTGTAAACTGTGATGAATACTGAACCATTCCCTGCTGAAAAAAACCCCAGCTTATTGTTTACAATTCACTAACCAGTTTAGTTAGTCTCCTAGCCTAGCTGCACTGGTGTTCAACTGGTTTGTCTGGTTGGTAGTTCTAAACGAATCTCTAAAATTATTTTGTTTGCAGATGCCACTTGGTATGATACATTGTATGGATGTAGATGTGTATGTATTTATATATTTATGTGTTTATTTATGTTTAATAAGCTAGCTGAAAATATCATAACAATATACATCATATCATTCAATATACAATATACCATTCAAAATTTGAGGTCAGTATTTTTAAAATAATCCTTCTGTTCATAAAGTATTCATTAAATTGATCAAAAGTGTCAGTAAAGACAATTATAAAATGTATCATGGTTTCCACAGAAATATGAAATATTAAAAAGCACAACTGTTGTCAACATTGGTAATTATAACAACATGTTTCTTGAGCATGTTTCTTGAACAGAAACCCTCAAAGTTTTGAATGGTAGTGTAAGAGAAGCCTCAGATTTGAAGTTTTACTGTAGCGAATCTAATGATCATCTAATCATGTCACTTCCAAATTCACACATAAGGATAATTCCCAAGATGATTCTTCCAGCAATTACACACATTGTATGGAGGATTCATATCTGCTATGTTCATCAAATCCTACATTTCACAATCGAGACCGTATCCACTGGGTTATGATAATGAATAACTGCACTCAATTCTATAATTCTATCCTTACTTTCAATATATTACACAGTCATGGCAATAATAATGCAGTATGAATGTCAATTTTAATCCTGCCTGTCAAGGTGGATATGAACGGAGCAGGAAGGAGGTGCTGGCTTGTTCTTGAATTTTTACAGATTCTGTGAAGCACATAAACTGCTCTTGCAATTTTAAACAGGGCAAATCGCTGCACTTTCAATATCCCCCCTTCACGAAATGGCAGGAGGCTCTTCAGCGCCGAGCTGGTATTTACATCCTAAAGCTTGTCACTCTCCCTGCTTTTTTGTTTAGGGGGAAATGAAAACCTGTCTGCAGCAGGAGAGGGCTGTGCTGAGCTCCAATTTTCTCAGCAACAAAATATAGCCTCAGTTGGGAGGCAATTACACTGAAGTGTTCTCCACAAAAATAGGCAAGAGTCTGGGCCGGGATCCGCTAGCAGTCACCTCTGAGATGAGCCCTACCAATGGCTTCCTGTACCTGATGAGAAGCTCAAATGGTAATGAATAGCTACATCCATGTGGAAAGCCGTTCTTTTGCATTCCCCCAATTTTCTCAGTTCTTTCCTTTTAAAAAAGGACGTGTGTTTGTCTGTATGTTACATGGACCCTGTGTTCATGTGCAGGCTGCTAATGAGGATGATGAATAAGAGAGGACAGGCCAAAAGAAGTCTTGACAGCTCCCTGAAGGATGATCAAACCGCAGGCAGAGCTCAGGAGATCGAGATGCTCAGAAACTGGATATGAAGCAGGGCAGTGTTTTAAATATGTTATCTTGCTAAAAACCTATCCCCAGTTGGGCCCCAAAGTGGGTCTGTCTTTATTTACTTGTCTCGATGCTGTTATACTTTCTAGTGGAATACTTTCCATACAACGACACTTCATTGTGACCTTATCTGTCAAGCTTCAAAATGCACCAGAAATCACCATTAAGGTTTATTATATTATTACCATTATATTTATCATGGCCAAAAATTAAGAATTTGATCCCTTGTTTTATTAAATTGTTGCCTCGTTTTTAGTCAAATCATGGCCAAAATTTACTATTCGTTCCCTCATTTTAGTTAAATAATGTCCACAAAAGTTCCCACAACTTAATAAATTCACTCATTTTAAATAAATCGTGGCCACATTGTACTAATTCGTTCCCTTGTTTTAAATTAAATAAAACAAGGGAACAAATTTGTACAAAGTGGCCATGGTTTGCTAAAACAAGGGAACGGATGAGTCCAACATGGCCACGATTTACTAAAAATGATGGGATTATTTCTTAATATGTGACAACGAATTCTTAAAGGGGACATTGGATACCCATTTTCCACAATTTGTTATGATTGTTTAGGGTCTTCATGAAATGTCTGTAACATATTTTGTTTAAAAATTCCTCAGTGGTCATGTAAAACACCACCCTTTTTACCTTGTCAAAAACAGCTCTGTTCTCAGCGACTCATTCCGGTGCATGTCTCTTTAAATGCTAATGTGCTCTTCTCACTTTATTTATTTATTCTGGTAATCTAGCTAAGTAAACCACCAATAATAATAATAATAATAATAAATCCTGCTACTCTAACATGCACAAATGTTGTGCTATCCATTCATTTATCTATTCATATATTTATTTATTTAAGATAATAATAATAACAATGGTTATAATCATTTCTTGGAATACTATAATTGCACTATATGATTGTTCTGTAATGCTTGAATAGTAATCACTGGCAAATGTATATTTATTATTATTTCCGGCATTAAAAGGATAATTCATAGAACATTCTGTTATTTACTCACCCTTATGTTGTTCCAAACATATTTTTAATGAAACCTGCAAGGTTTCTGTTCCTCCATTAAAAGTCCAGGTAACCAAAAGATCTAAAAAGGATCCATATGAATGTAGCAGTATAATTCAAGTCTTGTGAAGAGATACAATCAGTTTATATAATGAACAGAAAACGCACAGTTAGATAAAATTCACCAGATTTTGGCCAAAGCAGAAAATGAGGAAAAGGTTGTCATATTCCATCTGGGCAAAATTATGACTGTATTTACATAAGATACAACAAGATGATTTGACTCACATTATCCAGCAGCACAAACAACTATCCCTTGTGGTCCAAGGGGATATGGATTTGTGGGGTGCACTAAGCGATTTTTGCCAAACGATGCTGATATTTAAAAGCACCAAAACAAACACGCCTACACCCCAACAGGACCTCGCCCCTATTTTGCTAACTCCGCCCCATACGTTTGTACACAACCCTGGCAGCGACAATGGCGGATTCTGCTATGCCTGCCGGCCGCAGCATATTCAAGCAAAAGCCAACAGAGATTAGTTGTGTGAAAAAGCTAAATCAATGTAACTCACTTATCATCGAGAAACAAAACAACCTCGGGGTCCGATCAGGCCTTCCCACTCCTTGAGTTCTCTCCACCGCTGGAAAGCTGCTCCAATATTTACGTGGATCCTACCTCTTGCCTGATCGTAACCCTTCTTTTTAATGTTTTGTTCCTCCGAAATTTTCCTCTTTTTTTTAATCAGCCATCTCTCGCTAACTCACATTATCCAGCAGCACAAACAACTATCCCTTGTGGTCCAAGGGGGATATGGATTTGTGGGGTGCACTAAGCGATTTTTGCCAAACGATGCTGATATTTAAAAGCACCAAAACAAACACGCCCACACCCCAACAGGACCTCGCCCCTATTTTGCTAACTCCGCCCCATACGTTTGTACACAACCCTGGCAGCGACAATGGCGGATTCTGCTATGCCTGCCGGCCGCAGCATATTCAAGCAAAAGCCAACAGAGATTAGTTGTGTGAAAAAGCTAAATCAATGTAACTCACTTATCATCGAGAAACAAAACAACCTCGGGGTCCGATCAGGCCTTCCCACTCCTTGAGTTCTCTCCACCGCTGGAAAGCTGCTCCAATATTTACGTGGATCCTACCTCTTGCCTGATCGTAACCCTTCTTTTTAATGTTTTGTTCCTCCGAAATTTTCCTCTTTTTTTTAATCAGCCATCTCTCGCTATCTATAGCCGATCTGCTAATATTTGCCCTGTGCACTCACTGAGTGCTCGCTTCTCCCTGTCATTACTAGACACGCCCCTTACTGCTGATTGGCTGCAAGTTTGTTTTGGGACTCGGTCCGACACAGTGGTCAAAAGCGTTTTTCAAAAATCGCCTAGTGCACCTTTAAGGTGAACTAACAGCACCTATACAGAGATGTGATGTTTCACATGAACACCTTGATGAGACGCTTTTGTAATCAGCAGCATTTCTGCTGATATTTCAATAGAAGTGACATTTACAGAGAAAAGCTCCTGACAAGGGCACCCTGCTGTGTCATGGCTGGGGAAAATTATTACCTCTTATGCAGAATGCCAGCGTCAATGTAAAATTTTCATTTTTGTTGTCCCTAGTCTTGACAAAGACCAAAACAACTGCAGATTCTACAGGATTTGACTTGAAAGGAACTGTGCTTCTCTACACCAGATATGTAACGCACAACAGGTTTGTCCCCCAAGACGTTTTAAATGCATGACTTTATGACAGACTTTACAGGCAGGATTGTGAACAGCAGTTAAAAATAAAATATGCCGCCTTGGCTTGCTCATCCTCTGCATTGTGATTTGTGTGTTTCTATCTCTGGTAATGCAGAATCTCAGTTACCTGCTGAGCCTTGGCACATGTCCATATGCTCCTTTTGGACAATACTCTTCACTGTGACTGATGTCCCATGAGACCGAAGCTCAGATTACCCTGGGATTGATCAGTTTGCCGGTATTTAAGAGAACATTAGGCCAGTCTTTCTACCTCACACATTGGTTGTCTATGTCTCCTTTTTAATACCTTTGGCATTGTTGGCTACAGGATTTTTTTCTGCACATGATGTCTAAACTGTTTCCCTTAAAGAAATAGTTCACTCCAGGGAGACCCATAATAGTAGTCAATGTGACTCGTGCAATATTTCCAATGTCTTCTGATGCTTATACAATAGCGGGAGCTCTTAGGCCTTATTCAGGCTTGCATTCAGTTTAAAAATGCACTTTTAAACACATTAGTACAGGTTTGATGACAGAAACACTATTTGTTTTTGCATGTCACATAATTATGATATGGCAACATTGAACAGTGCAACATTGAAGATAAATGGTGAACAATCACATAGTACATTTCTGTCTAATTAATGAGAAACATGTAACACAAAAGAAGATTTTGAAAGTGTGTGGGGTACAAACAGCATTGTGTGTACATTATATACTGTATGTTCAGTTGAAATGCCAATCATCTTGATCAGCCAATCACTGCATCATTACATCTTTTTATGGACAGTTTTTGTTTTGTATTCCACAGAAAAAAAGAAATACAAGTTTGGAACAACATAAGGGTGAGTAATGACATTTTTGGTTGAACTATCCCTTTAAGATCACTTATTGTGTTTTCGTTTGAATTAAAACAGGACCCTCTGTCTTCTGTAAGGTTTAGAGCTCTAAAAAGTATTGACAAAAGACATACTTCGTCAAAGTGTTCAGAAATGTTCTGTTTTCTTAACTAATATGAATGATTATGTAGTAAATATTGCTACTGAATCCTTCTTAAAACATCTACTGAACAAAATAAGCCAGAATCGGACTGACTTGTTCAATTCAGTAGCAGGCGAATCAAAATCAAAGAGCTTTGAGTCTTAGTTCCTAAAGATAAGTGACAAGCTTTTTGCAAATTTGCCTAGGGGAATGTAACTCTCAAGGATTACGGATCTAGTTTTTGAGATGTATCCAAAGGCAATACTCGACTCAACCTTGTTCAAACCCCTGAGCAACTACTGCAATGTGACTAACGTTTTATTTGAACTGGATTATGGGATCTGTCAGGATATCTGGATCACACACTGTATGACTAATGTGTCTAGTGATTACATCAATGTAAAATATGTATTTGAAGAGCACAAAGTCACCAGGGGTGGAAAGAGTACTGAAAAAGTATACTCACGTTAAAGTACCATTACATTGCAAAAAATGTAGTGTGAGTAGAGTAAAAAGTTCTTGTCCAAACAAGAGTATCTTAATTAAAAGTACACATGAGTAGTGAGTACTGAGCTAGAGATTATACACCTTTATAATAAAAGCTGTCCACTGCAATTAAAAAATGTAGAAAGTACTGTACATACTCTAATTCACATATTCTTTTGTTTGTCAGAAAGAATGAAGAATATCTGTCATCCAACAGTTTTACATTTTGACGGTCAACTCTTTAAAATATATCAAAACAACACGGGACAAAAAAATATTACAGAGATGAAAAGATGAAAGAAAAACAGGATACTGGATGCATAATTCCCCGCATTATGAACATGGTGTCACGGATTCAGTCCATGGACTTCTGTTTATTCACCACCAGAGGTCACCCTTTCCATTTCATTGACTCTCGCACTACACAAACTGTTGCATAGCACCCTGGACTACATTTCCCATCATTCTTTGCACAATTTGCACACTGCCCTGATTGCACTCATTGCACACAGCTGTTTCTAATTACCTCATTCACTATATAACACCCACTCTAACCACATTTCTCTGCTGAGTATTGTTTAGCCTGTACCCCTTTCCGAGTCTCCCTTATTTTGCCTTGCCTTGCCTGTTTTTGATCTTTGCCTGTTTCCTTGGATTTCTCCCTCTCAGGACTATTCTTGTGTTTTGCCCGCCATATACCTGTTTGCCATTGTTTTGACCCTGCCTGTGTACTACGTCTCTTTAATAAAGCCTGCAGATGGATCCACACGTCTCACGTCTCGTCAGCCCCATTACACATGGCTCTTGCATGAGTTATTAACATTATACACAATACCCGAAAACTCACACCAAATTTCAGGCCCTGTTTATAGGCTAGCCTATATACATGTAGCGAATCAGCTCATGGGGAAATATGAATAATTAACCATAACTAGTTATAATTAACTATTCATATTTTAGATCCGCTGTAGATATTTAGCTGACCTCTCAGGGTCATAAAATAAATTGTAATAATATTTTACAATTACTTTTACTTTTTTGATCAACGCAGCCTTTGTGAATTAAATTGGTACTTTCTTTTATCTTCTTTATTTTTGTGTTTAAAAAAACAACAACTGTCAATTATTTCATTATATTGTAGTAGATGTTCTCCCAGTGAATTATTATTGTTGGATGGCTCTTAGTGAAAGTAACTTATTTTGTTTTATTTATTTATTTGTCTGCATTGACGTTACTGCTCTGTATAGTTGCTAGTGAAGGGTTTGGAACTGTGTGTATTCTTGAGGCACCATCAGACAATTAGTGTTGTCATGACAGTTTCGTGTGACTCCAAATGTGATTAGTCACATGACATCTCTGACTCAGGCAGTTGAAGACTGACCTGTGCTTTCATTCGCATCCAGACTGCCAGCCAGCTGCTCCAGCAGTCGCGCCCGTGCTGCATTTCTCTTATGCTTCTTGCCTTCGTAGTGTTGCTGTGCCATCAGTGGGTTGTTGAACCAGGCGCCACACAAGCAGCAGTACTTGCCTGCCTCACCATGATTGGTCAGCGGCTGCCACGAGGGAGGGGGCGGGTCTGTGGTCAGAGGGGTGGGCAGGGCTGACTCTGCACAGAACAGAATATACATTCATTATCTATAAATATCCATCAATATAGATGACCTTTAGGAGCCTATACAGTATATATTCTGTTGAGTGCAGCTGAAACTGTCCTGCTGTCCAAACTGTCCAAACACACTGATGGCTCCAAGCCTAATCTACTGAACAGCTATGCAGGTCAAGAGAGGGTCAGCACATGTGGAGATGAAAATTCACCCCTGAGTTAGGTTATTCTCCTCCATCTTATGAGGAAAAAGCAAGCAGATGGATTGATCTTCCAGGTGACACTCTCGAAGACACAGTGGGACTTGTTACCATGGTTACCAACCCCAAAGGCGACAGTGCCGCAAGTTAGAATGAGGTAAACCAGGGGTGCCCAACCCTGCTCCTGGCGATCGACTGTCCTGCAAAGTTCAGCTCCAACCCTAATCAAACACACCTGAAGCAACTAATTAGGGTCTTCAGGATCACTTAAAAATTAAAGGCAGGTGTCTTTGATTAGAGTTGGAGTTAAACTTTGCAGGACAGTCGATCACCAGGAGCAGGGTTGGGCACCCCTGAGCTGAACACACTGTGATTGTTTACTGGACTTTTAAATCCAATAGATGCTGAAAAAAAGATGTAAAGTACATAGAAATATATTTTTTAGTAACTTTTTACTCTACTGTTTTGTAATTTATGGAATGGAATGGAATATACTTAATTTAGTTCATTGTATGGACAAGAGAAGTATGGACATTCTGCTAAACATCTAATTGTTGTGTTCCAATGGAGGAAAAGAGTATAAAAAGAGGTTTGGAACTGAGTAAATGGTGACATAATTTTATTTTTTTTAGGCAAACTAACTCTAAATGTTTATAAAAAAGTCAATTAATATAAAAGAGAAAATGCAATAGAATCCCAGTCTTCTAAATGTTGTAAGTGAGCATTTATATAAAGGTTGCTTTCTTTTAAAGGGACAATTCACCCAAAAATGAAAATCTGGTCACACTTTAGTTCGGGAACCAATTCTCACTGTTAACTAACTATTAACAACAATTTTTGACTCCATAAACTTCTGATTTGCTGCTTATTAATAGTTAGTAAGATAGTTGTAAAGGTTTAGGTTTTGGGTAGGGTTAGGGATGTAGAATATTGTCATGCAGAATAAGGCATTAAAATGTGCTTTATAAGTACTAATAAACAGCCAATATGCTAGTAAAATGCATGCTAATAAGCAACTAGTTAATAGTGAGAATTGGTTCATAAACTAAAGTGTTACCGAAAATTCTTCGGAACACTAAAGGAGATGTTTTTTAAGAATGTTGGTAACCAAACAGTTTTGCTGACCATTGACTTCCATTTTATAGAAAAAGAGACGTTTCTCAAAATATCTTCTTTTATTTTCCACAGAAGAAAGTCATACAAGTTTGGAAAGACATGAGGGTGAGCAAATGACAGACTTTTAATTTTTGGGTGAAATATCCCTTTAACGCTCAGTGACCCACTGTAGTAGAACTAATAGTCTATTTAAATCAGTAGAGTAACACTTTTTTTTTTAAAGCTAAGTACATAACAGCAGTTGGAATTCTGAAACGTATCATAGCAACAGGTATCATAGCAAATACTTTGAATCTACCAGCATGGCAAAGTCACACGACATGACACCACTGCCATCTGTTTTGATAAAAATTTGGCAATATCCTTATTCTTCTAGAGTATGTATATATATATATATATAATGTAATCTTAAAGTGGACACAGGTTGCTAAGAAGTTGATCATTTGATTTAGTTGATTTGTCATACTGTAGCAACCAAGAACACTTACAGTAACTACACCTCTGTTCTCACCACCCACATCTCACTCGCATGAGCAAAGATGATTCAAATCACTGTGCATGGATAACTTAAAATCAGCTTTCAGTGGTTTGACAAAACCAGCATACACACATTAGGAATGGGTCAGAATGGTTTATTAGTGGGCCTTTTTATCTGTAGTAAAAATAATAAAGAGAGCTTCTCAAACTGGATTTTTTTTAGCATGCTGACAGTGTGCAACTGCTGAACTGCTAGCACGCTAAAATCCTCTCTGACAAGTTGCGTCCATAAATTCAAGCTATTAAAGCACTATCGCTACACCCATCAAAGCACTGCTTTTGTACCAAATTCACAGCATTCGACAATACTTTTTGAGGCGATTATGAGTGTTTTTAAGAAGATGTGTTGAGTTAAAAACAGTTCGACTGACTTTTAAAAACACGTCTCGAGACCTTTGCATTTTGTTTAATTTTGTTGAGCTCCTTTTAAAAGCAAGAGTCCATGCTGTGTGAACATCCTTTTAGTGTCTGATCAGGGTCCGGTGGACATTTTAAAACTGTATTTATGCAGGGCTGAATATAAAACCGTTTTGAACATCACACATATCTATGTATGTATTCGTGAGAGTGCATGATGTGCAGAGACAGGTGTTGCAGATGAACCCTAAAGCTAGAGCTGGAGTGACAAGATGAGCAGAAATAGACGGAGAATGGGCAGGTAAAGATCTCAAGGGCAACTCCATCACATCCGCTTCGACTGTCAACACGATCCTCGTCTGATGAGTTTTCCTGAGCGAACAGCACTCTGGATTTTCACGAAGGTTACTTTTGACTTGAATCTCTCCTGAAACACCCGTTCCACCACTTTCTCTTTAAATTTGTGGAAAAGTTATTTTATATTGCTTTGCTAAAGCCGTCTGCTATGTGATCTCATCTCATCTGTGTGTCATGAAAGACTAAAAAACAAGACAAATAAAGCTGAGAGTGAACCATGATGACTATATGCTCATGCTCACCATCAAGTGCTTGTTATAATATCTACTGTACATGGAGAACCACGAACATCAGTGGAATTAGTCTGGAGAGCTGTAAGAAACACTACCCTGCTTGATTGAAATCATTTCCCTTATGACAGGAAATGAAATTCAATAGTCATTGACAGGCTAAAGATAGAAACACATGCCTCCTGTTTGTCCTGATGCCTGCAGTAGACATCTGTAATGTGGTTAAGATCATTTTAAAGTGAAGCTTAATCAAATATGTCCAGAAAGACTGAAAACTTCAGACAAATTTGTCTGACACTGAATACAGCAGCAATTTGAGTCCAAGTTTAGTATTTATTACCACCAACACTGATGACTTTCCACACTGGCACATATCCAGTGACCAAAGCTCAGGTGACTGAAAGTGTCCATCACAAATCAATTTCAATTATGACAACTCTCGGGAAGATTTTAGCATGGTGATGGATATGACAATGTTAATGTATTTGGTCTTGGCGGAATAGATCTGCTACGCTGCTGCTGAATTGCTGCTGCTGTTGGTTATTGCTGTAGTTGTAGATTATTGCTGCTGCTGCAAGCAAGTACAGGAACTTGCTACTGCCAATGCATATGGCGATACGGTGACGTGAGTAAGGCATATTGCTGCTGCACAAATTGCATTTAAAATAACCCGTAGCAGATCTATACAGGTGGAGCTGGGGAAGGTGGAGGGTTTTAGAGAAACTCTGAAAGCGTGCTGCAGGAATCTCTAGTGAATGCTAGCCAGCCATATAAATGCAAAGCAGTAAGCTCATTGGCTGCATATGCAGCATGAACCAATCAGCTGTGCCAAGTCGTTTAACTCTCTGAATATCATCTGTTACATTAACAACCCGTTGCCTGCGCCATCTAGAGTTTCATGACTGAACTATATATTTAGTTTCACAGTGCAAAATCCAATTGAGAGGTGATTTGTTCTGGGCAATATGCTGATAGAAATGTGTGATACACGCCAATTCAAAGTCTCTAATAAGTTTAGGGTTGGTAAGATTTGAAATATCAAGGCTGTAAAAAACAGTAATATTGTAAAATAATTTCATAATTTAAAATGTTTTCTATTAAATGTAATTTATTCCTGTGATGTCAAAGCTAAATTTTCAGCAGCCATTACTCCAGTCTTCAGTGTCACATGATCTTTCAGAAATCATATGTGTCTGATTTGGTTCTCAAGAAATATTTATCACCAATTTTTCAAATTTTAGGGAATACATTTTTTTTTGATGCCAATATACTACATTTTATTTTATTCTACCTCTCTTTATTCTAAATGTAATGCCAAAACAGCTCACCTGTCACCTGGGTTTGTAAAAAAATTATAGTAAAATGATCTAGTAAATACCTAAATTATTAAAAATGAGCTGATATACACACTTTAGTTGAATGTTGTGACATTGCTTGGCAACCATAAGCAACTACAGTCACTCCTTGTTTACACTGGGTGGGTGGTTAGGTGGGTGGATGGTTAGTTAGGTAGGTTCATGGATATATGGACGGATGGGAGGAATGGCTTGCTCTCTCTTTTATTAACCATTATTCATTTATAAGCTCAATATAATTACAGTGAGTTTATACATGACATTGACCCTGAGTCACACAAATTCCCACTGCTTCAGGCAGTTTCTGCACAACCTTATTCTCAGGCAGTTTTGTGCTTCAAACAAGAAAACGGATACTTCTGCAATCTGACAGACTGTGTTTCTGTCAGCGCACATGCATGTTGTTCATCATTGTTCACGCTTCATCTCTGATACCTCAGATGCATGAGTCTGTCCTCTTCATCACTTCAAACACTCTATCGGCTCTACTTTTTCCAAGAACTTTACTGGTAAAAGAAATCTAATAATATGATGCTGTTGTTTCTCAGATCTACTTTTAAATGCTATAAATCACAGCATGTCCATTCGTCTGTAAACAACCGCCGTTCTGAATTATTCATTGACACTGAGCATAGATAAAACTATTTGTTAGGATTGTGAATTAATATCATCAGAGACATAGACATCATGTATTGATGTCAGGAGTTTATTACTGCGTTTTCAAGGCTGCATTAATATTCCTCAGGCATTTTGCTTAATGCTCTGTTCTTAACACCAAACCCAATGTATTAAATTCATGCAATTTAATTCAGATGAAATCCATTCAAATGTTGTTTTCTTGACTATTTCAGCCTTATGCATTCTTATGTGATTACGTGATTGAAATGTGGTAATGGTAATGTGGTAAAGTTTATTGCATTTATTTAGTTCTCCATTAAGTTTCTAAATTGACTAAGTTCTAGATTGACTTGATTTTTATACTACTTGTGCGAGCCTTAATTTTTTAAGTTTGAAAGCACTTTAATAACTTAGCAATATTGATTAGACAAAATACAAAATTATCAATAAAAATACTAAATATCATCAAAAGACTGAAAAACAATATTGAGATATATTACAAGTTTGGGGTCAGTAATATTTCTATTTTTTAAAATAACAATACTTTTATTCTACAAAGACAGATTCAATTGATCAAAAGTGTCTGCAAATACATTTATAACAATTAAAGTATTTCTATTCAAAATAATTACTGTGCTTTCGAACTTGCTATTTATAATAAAATAAAAAACACTAACATTGATAATAATAAGAAACATTTATTGAGCAACAAATCAGCATATTATAACTCAATGTTGCCATCACAGGAATAAATTACACAAAATAGAAAAGTTATTTTAAATTACAATAATATTTTAGAATTTTACTGTATTTTCAATCAAATAAATTTCAGCCTAGGTTAGAGACTTCTTTCAAAAACTTTTAAAAAGTTTGGGGTCAATAAGGTTTTTTTTTAAATTATTATTATTACAGTAGTGTATGTCTTTTAGCTACAGTTGTGCTCAATTTTTGAACGGGGGAATTTTTATAAAGTCAACTATTATTTTCTCTTGTGGACTATATGTAAACGTCTTCTATGTGAAATATCTTATTCAGGTCAGTACTAAATAAAAAATAACATGCATTTTATATGATCCTTCAGATACTGCAGAGTGTATGTAAAATTTTGACCACAACTGTATTATCGTTTAGTTCAAATGAGGCATTAGAATTAGATTCAGCAGTGACACATGAGATATTCTAGATCATTCTCATCTCATATTCTGAGCACTTGTGATTGTCTGCTCATTGCTTAAAGGCTTTCTTTTCACAGTTTTGCACATTTAACAGACAGCTACTCTGCACGACTCTACAGTGCAATCTTACAGTATGTTTCTTGATGTCTTGTGTCTGAGTATCCCTGTAGTGTTGTAGGACGCTCACTGGAGCTTGTGTAAAGCTTCATTACCACTGCACACACAGCTGGGCCGGCGGGCATAAACAAAGCCTGCCTGACAGAACTGAACTTTAGGTTGAGTTTAGCGCTCTGTGCTTCAAGAATGAACCAGTTGCTATGTTCCTACACACTGTCTGAACACACCTCTGGGTCTAATTCACTACTGTATAGTGTCTCTACTCTCAGTAAAAGTGGAAAAAGACCAAAAACAAGATAATTTTTTAGCATGCTTTTATGAAGTAGTATCTAAAGAAACTAAACAACACTAGAATGCATTTAGTTGAGTGTTTTTTACCTGTGGATGCTGGCAGACTTGGTGTCTCCCCCAGCACCAAGCGAACTCTCTTAGCGTGCGTTTTGCCCTGGTAGTGCGACTGAGCCACGATGGCAGAAGTGAAGAACATGTTGCAGAGCGTACAGCATTTGTTTCTGTCCACCTCATTCTCTGCACTGTCCTAAAAAAAAGATAGCAGTACAGGACATATAGCACATGATTCACATTGTCACATGTAGCACATCTCAATGTCAAATTGAAAGGTTTTGCTTATTGATGGTTTAAGGTATGAATCATTTGTATTATTATTATTGGTTTTGTTAATAAGTATTATTACATTTTTATTTCCAGTGTTCATTGTGAAAAAGTGTAGAACATGATTTTTTTCTTTTTCTTTGGCAACAATGGATGAAATGATTCCTTAGACCATACCAGACTAAATACACAAACTGATATTATATAACTAAATATATATATTAGAAATATATACATATATAATTGACAATAAGATGCAAAAATATTTTAGATTTAATATATTACCCAGCCATAGTCTCTAGTATTCCATTAGTAAGTAAAGGAAAAAATATATATAATTAATTAATCTTAAGATCAGACCTTAAATGCATTGTAGGATATCAGACCGAATCAGACAATCTAAGATTTGGTACAAATGTCCAGTTGTGCATTTGTGACAGACATATTGCTCCAGTTATTTCTCATATACTAGACTGATTATTTTTCACAAATGAGGAATACAATGATTGTGATTCGGAGGCAGTAATGTGAGATGTGCTAACATTTTAAATATGTTCCAAAATTTCAGATGGATGGCAAGAAAACAAACAAATAAAATATTCAGCCAGTGTTCTCTGGTCATCAGAAACTGATTAGATGTGCTTCAGATTCCAGAATCTAACAGCCAGAAGATATTTTGAATATTCATGTCAGTAAAAACGCAGAGACTATCGTATGATTTTGGCCACATTGTGTGTGCTGCGAGCTGCTGCCAGTGGCTTGAACTGTCCTTCTCGTCTCTGGAGACTGGACTGTGGATTACAGGGCCACTATCAATTCTAGCACAGACGGGGCCCTTGGCATTCTCCCAACTCCCCGCTCTGAGTCAGGTCCTGATCCAGTGCAGCAGGAAAAATGTCAGCTTTAAGTAAACCAGGTGAAAAGAGAAGCCAAGAACTGTCCTGATCAAAGCAACAGTCCAGCTTATCATCTCTTATAAACACAACAAAATCAGTTACTGAAATGAACACACCAAACACTCATTTAGAGCAGCCTTAGATCAGTGGAGCCCAGAGGTATGTGGAGCCCAAGGGATGTTTTAACAGTTTGCGTGGGGAACCTGGAAAGATTTTGCATTGTTAGACCTACATAACAGCAAAATCTTTCAAATAAAAATATTAGATCTGTTTAATGATACAAAAATTCAGCTTTTCCATCAGGAAAAAGTTACATTTTAAAATATATTTTGAAAAAATATTTCACAATATTATTTTTTACTGTGTTTATGATCGAATAAATGCAACCTTGGAGAACATTGGAGAAAAAACAAAAACAAACATAAACTTTTGAACAGTAGTGTACTCACCCTTATTGTTTTAATGATAATAATACATTTAAATGCAAGTGAATGGGAAGGGATAATGTCGAGCTCCAAAAAGGTGAGAAAGCACAATAAAGTTGTCTTGTGAGCTATGTTTCAAGTCATCTGAAGCTATCCAATAGTTCTGTGTGAGGAATACATCAAAATGTTAAAGCGGGGGTGAATTCAGGTAAATTGGGACACGTTTTGCCATTAAGATGACTGGGAAGAAATGTCCCAATTAACCTCAACTCACCTACTAGGCATTTGTGTGTGTAAAGATTTTTAATGATGAAGAAAATCACTGAATGCACCTTCAGCAGTGAAAAAAAACCATCCAGTTTGGAACAACATAAGGGTGAGTAAATGACAGATTTTTTCATTTTTGGGTGAACTATTGTTGTTGATACTGCAAATAGCATCTGCTCGATCTGAATCAGACATTTAAAAATAAATCTGCCATATTTTCATTCCAGAGTAGAGAAAACGTTTGGCTCAAGCATGTTGTCTCAGACATTTTCCCCAGTTTTAGGCCAGGTTTGTATCTGCATTCTGCTCAACCATCACTGCTGACATTTCTGCACTTAAAAAAAAAAAAAAAAAGGTGCAAAGCAACACTCAGGAGGGACCCTTCGTCAGCAAAATGTCTGTAAAACAGCAGTCATGGAAAATCTGAGATGCATTTCCACTGGAAGGTGTGATGGTCTGTTTCTCTTTCTGTATCCCTCTTTCTCTCTCTCACTTCTCACAGCATCTCGGCTCTGTCTCTTTGTAGATATTCTGTCAAATGAATATTCAGACAGCTCTCTCTGTCACGCTCCCTCGGGGCAGCCATCTCGTTGACTTTCGGTGCCCATGATAAAATCTTCATTGGTATTGACAGCTCTGTTCCTCCTCACCTTGTTCAGTGAGTTTGAAAAGCTGGACAGCACCCATGACACCTGACCACCACAGCAGCTCTGCCACAACTAAACTCTCACATAAACTCTCAATTGTTACTCCTAAAAAGCCAAGAGAGAATTGTGGGGCAAATGGAGACATTTCCTAAGTTGCAGAATTACAAAGAAGTACAAAAACAAATCATCAATATTTTTGCCAAGTTTTATAGTAATAATATGAAATATACTACCATTCCTAAGCTTTTGAATGAAGTCTCTTATGCTCACCAAGGCTGTATTTATTTAAGCAAACTACAGTAAAAACAGTAAAATTGTGAATTATTATTACAATTGCATTTATTACAATTGCTATTATCTATTTTAATATATTTTAAAATGTAATTTATATCTGTGATGGCAAAGCTGAATTTTCAGCATCATTACTCCAGTCTTCAGTGTCTCATGATTCTTCAGAAATCATTCTAATACTTTTTAAAATATTTTTGTGGAAAATGTAATGCATATTTTGATTCTTTAATGAATAGAAAGTTCAAAAGACTTTCTTAAGAAGAACAAAAAACTTTTTTTTTTTTTAACATCCTACACAAGTTTGTTTCTCTGGAAAATGTTCATATATACATAAATGTTAAGACATTATTATTATTATTTTTTTTTTAAATATTTAATGTATATGTTTGTTTCATTATTTTTAGTACTTAAATACAAACATTTCTCAACAAATTGATCCAATATTAAATCTTTTGAGCAATGGTATCCATTAATTGTAAAGCTCTATACTGACTGCATGACAACAAATGTCTCATAAGTTTCTATTTTTAGGGAATTTTAGGAGAAACATCTGAGATTGTAGACATTTCAAAAAGAAACAACTGAGAGCTCTGAAAGAACAACCACTGAGCAATACAATGCTCCTCTGGGTCCTGTCCTACAATATCATTATATAAACCCAAACCCCTCATCTCCATAAAACAATACTTTTAATGTTTTAGTGTGATTGAAGTTGATGCATCAGACCTTGCAAATGACAAACACGGGCTCAGATGTGCTTTGCTTTCAGATTCATCACATTAAAATCAGCATTTCAAGGTGAGGCCAGCCATATATATGAGCTGCTTACAACTGTAAAAAAAAAAAAAAACTATATTTACATATATATATATGTTTACATATAAAACTCAAATCATTTTCAGTGAATTTGCATGTAATATATATAGCAAATTTATCAGGAAAATAAATAATAATATATATGCTCTATATATGCTCATTATATACACTGTCATTCAAAAGTTTATTAAATAATTGCAGCCTTGATAAGCATAAGAGACATTACAAATCGCACTGATCCCAAATTTTTGAACGGCAGTGTAGCTATATGCATTTCCTCACATTTCTCATGAATTGTACCATTGCCGAATGTGCTGTCATGCTATGCCAGAAGTGGCGCATACTGGCACATTTGAGTGAAATGTGAACCTGTTCTCACTGCACTCTTTGTCACACTGGAGCAGGCTCTCTTTTACACGTCTGGGCCAGAGCGATCGTCTCAGAGCTGTAGCTCTGTGTGTGTGTGTGTTAGGGGACCAGAGTGTTCGCCGTCACCTCCCTGCTGAAAGGAAACACAAATAAGTTCAAACTTCATGGCCTAGTTCTGTTTCGCTGTGCCCGTGACCTGATTCCAGTGAGCCGGCCAGTGAACAGTTGTGTTCTGATTGCTGTTTGCAGGAGAGGTGAGTGTGTAGTGCTCTGAGCTCACAGACGTGTTTTCCCATCCCAGCACTGCTCCGCTCATGTAAAACGGTACGTTTGCAGCTCACTGTCACAGCTCAGGCTGCGCTCATCACTGTATGTGAGTGTATGCATATGATGTGTGTTTTGTGCAATGCATGCAACTCATTTCAGTTTGTTTATATATACTGTATAATGTATATATACTGTATATATATATATATATATATATATATCGGCTTAATATTTTTGGCTTCAATACATTAGCTGAGTCTTCAAATCAGGACACCGAGGAAAAAAAAGTGTTGCTTTAGCGTTTGAGCTGTTTGGTTGAAATAATAGTTCTTCTAATTTAAACAAAACCGTCCTTTTCAGAGAAAATACCTGGCAAAAAAAAATAATAATTATCAGGATTTAATTGTTTTAGTTTTATCACCCTCCTCTAACCATATATGCCCTTGAAAATAATAAACAGAATAAAAAGTAGAACCCATCAGGGCTGCAGTGGTTCCCAGCGGGGACTGAAACTGTCTGAATTTGAGGTTTGTTGGTAAAAGCTTATTTCCTCATGCTTTTTTGTGATTCTTTGCTTTCAAGGCATGTGTGTTTGAGTCCTGGCATCCTCTCAATGGTTTTCAGGTCCACAGGGCCTGTGCATATGGATTACTATGATGATTATGATCCCAGAACCAAGGCAAACATTCTCCTCACACCTCTAGAGGGGACAAGCTGAGTGTAATCCAATAAATAACACTGTGAAACCTGAAGCAGTCAACAAGACCTAAAATAAACTACCAAAACACAGGTGAGAAAGACCAATAGACACAGAATAAAATGGAATTCCTACTCGATTGAATGTGCAGTGTTTTTTTAAATAGCATTCACAGAAGATGAAGTCAATTTTACATCTCGCTTTTTCATTCAAACTTGCCATTTTCTTCCTCGCCAGTGACTTGTCACCTACACATTTGTCTGCGTGCATTTACATATAACCTATTTTAGGTTTGATAATGAAAGCAATGTGAGTGTGTGAGCATGTTTGAGTGAAGGTGCTGGTGTGTGAAGTTGTGAATATGTGTAAGCATGTGTGTGTGTGTGATGCTCTGGCAGTGTCTGGTCCTGTTCTGTTGTTAACAAAGAGCATTTAATTAGGAGTCTGTTTATCTCTCTCCTCCACTCTCTCATTTTTCTGTTGTAATGTTGGGAAGGGTGTGAAAACAAGCTAAAAATACAGCCCGAAGGAGGAAAGTCACAGAGTCCCATTAATTGTGCCGGTTAAAAGCGGCATACAGAATATAGATTTAGAAAAATGGAGAAAAATAGAGGGGGAAAACAAACAAACAAAAAAATTCTTTAACATCCTTTAACTTTCATTCTACCTGATGGAGAGCTAGTAAAGCAAAGAAAGAATTTTTTTTTATATCTCCAAGCACCTTTCCGACCTACTTTCCTCTTTTGTTCTCCTGCGAGTCTTAGTACTTCTGCTTGACATTTTTGAAAAGGAAACTCAAACATGCTTTCCACAGCCTCAGTGTAACTCACTTCCTTTCTTATGAAGTCAAGGAGTCAGGAAAACAAGGCGAGTTTTAAGAGGTAACTGGAATGTCTCCGTTATAGAAGCATGTTTTCACCTCAGCGTAAAAAATTAAAAAAGGTAATCATGAGGTAAAGTTTAAAATAAGAAATAATGTCACATTGCAAGGTATAAAGCTACTTTTAGAGATGTAAATTTGCAGTTGCAAGATTTAAAATCACAGTTGGCGTTATTTTAGGTTACAATTATGAGAAACAGAATCACAACTTGGATTCAAGTTTTTAATTCTGAGGTGGAAATGGGCTTTCATACTCTTTGGCTTTGTTTGAACAGGCAACAAAAATCTGATTATTTATGTAGTGCTATTATCGTTAACTAACTAAAAATTTAAACCATTAAATAAAACAATTGAAATAAAATATTTATAAAACATAAACTTTTTTTCAGTATAACATAACCTTTTTTTTTCTAAACTCTGTCCTGGAGGGCCCGGAACTAAAATAACAAAAACAAAATAAACTTAAACTATAAGCATATTTAAAAAAAAAATAATAATAAATAATAATAATAAATAAATAAATCTAAGAAATAAAAAGCACACAGTAACTTACTAAAACATTAAAATTAAAATTAAAAATATAAAATATAATTCAAAATACTGACAAACTATAAAAGTGTATTAATGATACTGAGTAGCACATTTAATTGACGTTTATTTATTTATTATTATTTGGACTCTTTGGCTCAAATCTGTTTAGTAGTTTGTAACCCACATAAATAGTTAAAAAAAAAAAAAGATTTCAGTCATTTCAAGTTTGGGGTTTTTAGGTCATTCATTTTGTGACATGACTGTAACACCATGCACAAAGTTAAGACATATCTGCAGCTGTCTGAATTAATTTACGATTGTGTGGCATTCACTACGTACTGAATTGTAAATTCACTTTTTTTTAAATATGTACTTTCAGCAATGACAGCTATAGTCTAATATGTTTTTTGGCATTTGTTTTGGCACCTAATTTATTACTGTGGCAACCGAGAAGATACTGTCTACAGGGGTCTCCAGACTCGGTCCTGGAGGGCCGGTGTCCTGCAGAGTTTAGCTCTAACTCTAATCAAACACACCTGATCCAGCTTACTAGAAACAAGGCATACTAGAAACTTCCAGGCAGGGGTGTTAAGGCAAGTTGGAGCTAAACTATGCAGGACACCGGCCCTCCAGGATGGAGTTTTGAGACCCCTGGTGTACATTGTAACATTGATCTGATTTCATTTACAAAATAACAGTCCGAATGAGTCCTAAAATTTGTAATTGGGTGCAGTCTGAACATAATGAGAAATTGAAGCCAGAGAAAAATTTAACTGCTCATTGCTCTTTCTTAGTTCATGTAACTTAATCAGTGATGTTTCATGTAACTATCCACTTTGTCTCAGATGTTTTCCCCTAAAATCCTTAAGTGATTTAAAAACGGAAACATGTTTGATTTCATATTGACTGACTGACTGATTCTCTGACTTTTGATTGTAGACTTTGGTATCTTAGCAAATCTGGGCACAGCTTGAGACATTGAGATCTCTTTTGAAACTGTAGAGGAGACATATATGACATTACTGGAGTCTTTTTCTCAGGAAAAAGCAGGAGTTTAAATTTTATCTCCATTTAATCATTTCTATCTTGAAGAAATAATTAAATCTCTGTTTCTCTGTACATGCTCCCTTCCTCAAGAGAGTATCTACTTCTTGTTCCATTACCAGAGCCTGCTCGGGGCCCACTAGTTTGGGAATGACCCCGTTGAATCGAGGAGGACGAGAACCGAACTGGATTCTGTAGCCTTTCTCTACAACCTGCAGGACCCATTTTGATATATTTGGCAGAAGTTCCCACGCTGCCAGAAAACCTACTAAGGGAACCAGCCTCTCGAGGCTGGCCTCTGGTTTTATTAGAGGAGCCAGTTCGGTGCCCTGAAGCGGATGACCGGCAGGGAACAACCTGAGCTCTCCCATGCCATACCGTTGCCGGGCGGCAGCTGGGATCTTCACTCGTTGGAGCTCACTGAGCCCTGAAGCACCGAGGGTGGCAGGGGTATCAATGAACCTCCGTGGGGGCACTGAGGAGGATTGGGCACCGTATACTGAGGTGTTATCCTTTCCTCCCCAGGTGGGGCTGCCCTCAGGGACCTGACAATTGTAGGACCGTTTAGCCGAGGTCCTCTTAGACAAAATAACGGTCCGCAGATCCATTTTCGGTCTAGAAGACCCTGACTGAGAGCGTCGCCCCGACCCCCGATCTTTCTGGAGGGGTGCGGGTTGCAACGCTCTGTTTCTGAGACTGGTGATATGAGGAGCTTGACGACTTGGGCCGCTCCGGCTCAGCAGCCCCACCCCTGAGCAGGTCAGCCTGGTATGCTTGTAACACCGCCATGGTGTGCAAACATGCGCCAGCCTGACCTGCCGCCGTATAAGCTTTCCCAACCAGACTCGATGTAAGCCTAACGGGCCTGGTGGGAAGCTTC
>NW_015506134.1:442116-453534 GCF_001515645.1 Sinocyclocheilus grahami
GCGCCAGCCTGACCTGCCGCCGTATAAGCTTTCCCAACCAGACTCGATGTAAGCCTAACGTGCCTGGTGGGAAGCTTCGGGGCCTTCAGGGACGATGCTGAGGATGGGGAGAGATAGTTCGCAAGCGTCTGCTCCACCACTGGCATCGCCCCATATCCCTTATCATTCAGCCTCACGATGTTCTTTTGAATAATTCGAGACTGTGGGGCTGTAAATACGGGATGAGTATGGTTACTCCTACGATCTTGACACCTCAGCATGGAGATCGGGGAAAAACGGAAGGCCCCGTGGTGAAGGCTGTGATCTGGATTTCAGAAAACGCTTGTCTAATTACTTTTAGGACGAGCGTCCTGTTTCTCGGCTGGCCAAACTATATTTTATTTTTGCGACTGCACGAATCACACCCCATAATTATTTTTAGGACGAGCGTCCTGTTTCTCGGCTGGCCAAACTATATTTTATTTTGACTACTGCCCGAATCACACCTCATACGCGAGGGACTGTGGTGGCGAGTCCACAGTCTCCTCTGTCTCGACACTCATCACATCCACCCCCTCGGAGGAAGATTGATGAAGCGTCTGGCTCTCTCTCTCTGGCGGAGGGGGAAGAAACCGCAGCGCGGGTTTCCGAACACTGAGAGAGAGCCGCGGATCTAGCGGGTGAGGACCAAGAAAAGGACGAGCCCGTCTCGGATCCCTCCGCTAAATCCACCCGCGATCCCGACGACAACAGTCTGCGCTGTGCCTCGGCAACAGCGGGACCGCTGCCAGCGTACACAGAGCGCTACTGAAGAGCAGAAGCTAATTTGCGCTCTGCCAGATGCACTTTTATACTTCCTGGTGCTCACGTCACCCGTGACGTCTCGCTGCGCCATTGGACTGATTTTACACATGCTTCAGAACGCAGTCACGCAGGGGCATTCCCAAAGCGAATCTCGACGCAGCTCGAGTTCTTGAAGGGGAACTCTGACTGATTCCAGACTGATAGCTGAGCAAATGTGAGAAAGATCTGCTTCAATACATCTATTCTTGACATAGAAGTCTGAATTGATTTGTGTGGAGTGGAGAAAAGTGTTGTGAAGTTGTGAAAACAAAGTTTCAGTCAGTGAAAGGTTGTCCAGCACTGGTTTCTTTAGTCTAGAGGATTGTACTTTCTTCGTTTCTTCGTTTTATTTGATTCGTGGCCCGTCGGCCTCAATCCGCTCAGAAGGAGGTTTGAAAGTGACGGCACAGTCATCGCAGAGGACTGCCTGGTACCAAGAATAATTATTCATAAACAGTCCCACTAATGAGCTCTGTATAAGAGCTCAGACTACGATTCAATCAAAATGGTAGCTGGATGGTTTTACTGAATGCGAGTGATAAACTAGCATCTCCTCCCCTCAGACATCCTTCTGAAAGCATTAACAAACGCTCAGGCACTTCATAACCAGTCAGACCAACCTGTATGTGTCTGTATGTCAAATCATCAATCCGCACTGGGATCATTAAGATGTTTTATAGTATATTCAGAACTGCCAGAAAAGAATAAAAAGCCCTGAAACTCTTCATTGCCTGTCCAAGTTGTCTATCTGAATCCTAAACAGCTTGTGTTAATCATGGCTTAATTCAGAGTCCATGAAGACATTAGATGACTGCTGTGCCCGTCATTTGCCTTTTGGGGAAATGGAAAATTAACATTCTGTCTCTGAGGAGTTAAAAAAACAAAACAAGAGAAAAATCAAAGCTCAGTGCCTGTAATCTCCACTGCCCTCATTTAGCGTTTCACCGAAGACAAAATTGTCTCTTTAGGTTCATATTTCTATAATAATATAGTTATTTAATACTTTTATTTTGAATTGTTAAGTGTAAGTGTTTTTTTCCACTTAGATGTTCTCATTTAGAGTATACTAAAACTAATGTGTGATATAGTAAGAATACAAAATGAATGTGGATGTAATAGCTCAGATCATTTGATTTTAATCTCTGGTGTTTGATTGCAGACTTCAGTATCTGAGCACACATTGAAACAATTTTGAGATGGGGGTGAGGATTTTTCTCAAAGAAATAACTGAGAGCCAGGCAACTTAAGTCTCAACTTGCTTTCCATTTAATCTAATTGCTATCTAGGGAAAACGACTGAAAAGAGACCTTATTAGTGATTTTCCTATTTTAAGGAATATCACTTATCATTTACTGTAAGTACAGCAGTCCCAAAAGCTGTTTGGGAACTTAAATTACACATGCATGTAGTTAAAATGTATGACTTGTCATTGCATTAGACAAGATATTAAACCACATGGCATTTAGTTTAAAAAAAATTGCACAAGGACACTTTTCATGTAAAACATTGCACAAAAATACATGTTGTTTAGGTTTTATATTATAAAACAATAAATCATTTGCAGATGCCACTTGGCTTGGTATTTCAATGAAATTACATTGTATCTCCAGATGTCCACATATACTGTATTATTAATAATAAGCATAAGAGAGAGGAAGACCATAATCTAAAATGAAGTTTTATCATACAAGCTTTAGAAAATACCGGATTGTCTGGTCTCAGTCTTTTGGATGGTGGACCTCCATCTTCTGGGTGGAGCATGTAGAACAGACGCACTTTGTTGGCATGTTTCTTGCTCTGTTGTGTGTGAGAAAGAGACAGAAAGACAGTAGAATTAGCACATAATGGAAATCTAAAGTGTTCTCATTTGATTTTAAATGAATGTAACAGTTTTATGACACCCAGTAAATATCCAATTCTGCAAGACTTAAAAGAATGCAAACATTACCAACAACCAACAAGAAAGGGTTATTATATATTGGCCTATACTGGACAATAAATAGATTATGAATAAAAAACATGACATACTGAAACATGATATACATAATTTTGATGCATGCTTTTGGCTCCTTTTGAAATTACTGAAAGTTTTCAAAACAAACTTTGTTTGTAGGGTTTTTTTTTTTGTGCAGAGAGTTTGAGGTTGCTTGTTCACTCTATAAAACGCTGGGTTGAGCCCGCTGGGTAAGGACGTTGGGTTGTTTTAACCCAATTTGGGTTGAAAATTGGTCTTGATCTATAACCCAGTGGTGCTGGGTTGGGAACGCGGACGTGAAAGAGAGCACTCATGTCATGTTAACATCGGACGACACCAGTGCGAGAAGCCGCCATTTTCTCAGCGTCTTCAGATGTAAGTGAGTGCGAGTGAAAGATGGTTTATGGTAAGTAAAGATTAAAAATGTAAAGTCATCATTCATTGTTTGAGTCCGGTAGTATTTAGAAATTTCATGGAAGGCGGAAATATTCCGAAAAGAGCTTACATTGAAAAATACGCAGACTTCGCCTCTTTTACTGAACGGAAGAGGTGCTTTTAATATAATGTCAGTGAGTGACTTATGTCATATTTACATAAGATTTTACAATATTTAAATTTTTTGAGGTGTTAAGAGAGTCCACAGTCTCCTCTGTCTCGACACTCATCACATCCACCCCCTCGGAGGAAGATTGATGAAGCGTCTGGCTCTCTCTCTCTGGCGGAGGGGGAAGAAACCGCAGCGCGGGTTTCCGAACACTGAGAGAGAGCCGCGGATCTAGCGGGTGAGGACCAAGAAAAGGAGGAGCCCGGATCCCTCCGCTAAATCCACCTGCAATCCCCATGACAACAGTCTACGCCGTGCCTCGGCAACAGCGGGACCGCTGCCAGCGTACACAGAGCGCTACTGAAGAGCAGAAGCTAATTTGCGCTCTGCCAGATGCACTTTTATACTTCCTGGTGCTCACGTCACCCGTGACGTCTCGCTGCGCCATTGGACTGATTTTACACATGCTTCAGAACGCAGTCACGCAGGGGCATTCCCAAAGCGAATCTCGACGCAGCTCGAGTTCTTGAAGGGGAACTCTGACTGATTCCAGACTGATAGCTGAGCAAATGTGAGAAAGATCTGCTTCAATACATCTATTCTTGACATAGAAGTCTGAATTGATTTGTGTGGAGTGGAGAAAAGTGTTGTGAAAAGACAGACTCAAAGTTTCAGTCAGTGAAAGGTTGTCCAGCACTGGTTTCTTTAGTCTAGAGGATTGTACTTTCTTCGTTTTGTGTTTGGATTTGATTCGTGGCCCGTCGGCCTCAATCCGCTCAGAAGGAGGTTTGAAAGTGACGGCACAGTCATCGCAGAGGACTGCCTGACTGCCTGGATAATTATTCATAAACAGTCCCACTAATGAGCTCTGTATAAGAGCTCAGACTACGATTCAATCAAAATGGCAAAATGGTGGTTTTACTGAATGCGAGTGATAAACTAGCATCTCCTCCCCTCAGACATCCTTCTGAAAGCATTAACAAACGCTCAGGCACTTCATAACCAGTCAGACCAACCTGTATGTGTCTGTATGTCAAATCATCAATCCGCACTGGGATCATTAAGATGTTTTATAGTATATTCAGAACTGCCAGAAAAGAATAAAAAGCCCTGAAACTCTTCATTGCCTGTCCAAGTTGTCTATCTGAATCCTAAACAGCTTGTGTTAATCATGGCTTAATTCAGAGTCCATGAAGACATTAGATGACTGCTGTGCCCGTCATTTGCCTTTTGGGGAAATGGAAAATTAACATTCTGTCTCTGAGGAGTTAAAAAAACAAAACAAGAGAAAAATCAAAGCTCAGTGCCTGTAATCTCCACTGCCCTCATTTAGCGTTTCACCGAAGACAAAATTGTCTCTTTAGGTTCATATTTCTATAATAATATAGTTATTTAATACTTTTATTTTGAATTGTTAAGTGTAAGTGTTTTTTTCCACTTAGATGTTCTCATTTAGAGTATACTAAAACTAATGTGTGATATAGTAAGAATACAAAATGAATGTGGATGTAATAGCTCAGATCATTTGATTTTAATCTCTGGTGTTTGATTGCAGACTTCAGTATCTGAGCACACATTGAAACAATTTTGAGATGGGGGTGAGGATTTTTCTCAAAGAAATAACTGAGAGCCAGGCAACTTAAGTCTCAACTTGCTTTCCATTTAATCTAATTGCTATCTAGGGAAAACGACTGAAAAGAGACCTTATTAGTGATTTTCCTATTTTAAGGAATATCACTTATCATTTACTGTAAGTACAGCAGTCCCAAAAGCTGTTTGGGAACTTAAATTACACATGCATGTAGTTAAAATGTATGACTTGTCATTGCATTAGACAAGATATTAAACCACATGGCATTTAGTTTAAAAAAAATTGCACAAGGACACTTTTCATGTAAAACATTGCACAAAAATACATGTTGTTTAGGTTTTATATTATAAAACAATAAATCATTTGCAGATGCCACTTGGCTTGGTATTTCAATGAAATTACATTGTATCTCCAGATGTCCACATATACTGTATTATTAATAATAAGCATAAGAGAGAGGAAGACCATAATCTAAAATGAAGTGCAGCGCGGGTTTCCGAACACTGAGAGAGAGCCGCGGATCTAGCGGGTGAGGACCAAGAAAAGGACGAGCCCGTCTCGGATCCCTCCGCTAAATCCACCTGCAATCCCCATGACAACAGTCTACGCCGTGCCTCGGCAACAGCGGGACCGCTGCCAGCGTACACAGAGCGCTACTGAAGAGCAGAAGCTAATTTGCGCTCTGCCAGATGCACTTTTATACTTCCTGGTGCTCACGTCACCCGTGACGTCTCGCTGCGCCATTGGACTGATTTTACACATGCTTCAGAACGCAGTCACGCAGGGGCATTCCCAAAGCGAATCTCGACGCAGCTCGAGTTCTTGAAGGGGAACTCTGACTGATTCCAGACTGATAGCTGAGCAAATGTGAGAAAGATCTGCTTCAATACATCTATTCTTGACATAGAAGTCTGAATTGATTTGTGTGGAGTGGAGAAAAGTGTTGTGAAAAGACAGACTCAAAGTTTCAGTCAGTGAAAGGTTGTCCAGCACTGGTTTCTTTAGTCTAGAGGATTGTACTTTCTTCGTTTTGTGTTTGGATTTGATTCGTGGCCCGTCGGCCTCAATCCGCTCAGAAGGAGGTTTGAAAGTGACGGCACAGTCATCGCAGAGGACTGCCTGGTACCAAGAATAATTATTCATAAACAGTCCCACTAATGAGCTCTGTATAAGAGCTCAGACTACGATTCAATCAAAATGGTAGCTGGATGGTTTTACTGAATGCGAGTGATAAACTAGCATCTCCTCCCCTCAGACATCCTTCTGAAAGCATTAACAAACGCTCAGGCACTTCATAACCAGTCAGACCAACCTGTATGTGTCTGTATGTCAAATCATCAATCCGCACTGGGATCATTAAGATGTTTTATAGTATATTCAGAACTGCCAGAAAAGAATAAAAAGCCCTGAAACTCTTCATTGCCTGTCCAAGTTGTCTATCTGAATCCTAAACAGCTTGTGTTAATCATGGCTTAATTCAGAGTCCATGAAGACATTAGATGACTGCTGTGCCCGTCATTTGCCTTTTGGGGAAATGGAAAATTAACATTCTGTCTCTGAGGAGTTAAAAAAACAAAACAAGAGAAAAATCAAAGCTCAGTGCCTGTAATCTCCACTGCCCTCATTTAGCGTTTCACCGAAGACAAAATTGTCTCTTTAGGTTCATATTTCTATAATAATATAGTTATTTAATACTTTTATTTTGAATTGTTAAGTGTAAGTGTTTTTTTCCACTTAGATGTTCTCATTTAGAGTATACTAAAACTAATGTGTGATATAGTAAGAATACAAAATGAATGTGGATGTAATAGCTCAGATCATTTGATTTTAATCTCTGGTGTTTGATTGCAGACTTCAGTATCTGAGCACACATTGAAACAATTTTGAGATGGGGGTGAGGATTTTTCTCAAAGAAATAACTGAGAGCCAGGCAACTTAAGTCTCAACTTGCTTTCCATTTAATCTAATTGCTATCTAGGGAAAACGACTGAAAAGAGACCTTATTAGTGATTTTCCTATTTTAAGGAATATCACTTATCATTTACTGTAAGTACAGCAGTCCCAAAAGCTGTTTGGGAACTTAAATTACACATGCATGTAGTTAAAATGTATGACTTGTCATTGCATTAGACAAGATATTAAACCACATGGCATTTAGTTTAAAAAAAATTGCACAAGGACACTTTTCATGTAAAACATTGCACAAAAATACATGTTGTTTAGGTTTTATATTATAAAACAATAAATCATTTGCAGATGCCACTTGGCTTGGTATTTCAATGAAATTACATTGTATCTCCAGATGTCCACATATACTGTATTATTAATAATAAGCATAAGAGAGAGGAAGACCATAATCTAAAATGAAGTTTTATCATACAAGCTTTAGAAAATACCGGATTGTCTGGTCTCAGTCTTTTGGATGGTGGACCTCCATCTTCTGGGTGGAGCATGTAGAACAGACGCACTTTGTTGGCATGTTTCTTGCTCTGTTGTGTGTGAGAAAGAGACAGAAAGACAGTAGAATTAGCACATAATGGAAATCTAAAGTGTTCTCATTTGATTTTAAATGAATGTAACAGTTTTATGACACCCAGTAAATATCCAATTCTGCAAGACTTAAAAGAATGCAAACATTACCAACAACCAACAAGAAAGGGTTATTATATATTGGCCTATACTGGACAATAAATAGATTATGAATAAAAAACATGACATACTGAAACATGATATACATAATTTTGATGCATGCTTTTGGCTCCTTTTGAAATTACTGAAAGTTTTCAAAACAAACTTTGTTTGTAGGGTTTTTTTTTTTGTGCAGAGAGTTTGAGGTTGCTTGTTCACTCTATAAAACGCTGGGTTGAGCCCGCTGGGTAAGGACGTTGGGTTGTTTTAACCCAATTTGGGTTGAAAATTGGTCTTGATCTATAACCCAGTGGTGCTGGGTTGGGAACGCGGACGTGAAAGAGAGCACTCATGTCATGTTAACATCGGACGACACCAGTGCGAGAAGCCGCCATTTTCTCAGCGTCTTCAGATGTAAGTGAGTGCGAGTGAAAGATGGTTTATGGTAAGTAAAGATTAAAAATGTAAAGTCATCATTCATTGTTTGAGTCCGGTAGTATTTAGAAATTTCATGGAAGGCGGAAATATTCCGAAAAGAGCTTACATTGAAAAATACGCAGACTTCGCCTCTTTTACTGAACGGAAGAGGTGCTTTTAATATAATGTCAGTGAGTGACTTATGTCATATTTACATAAGATTTTACAATATTTAAATTTTTTGAGGTGTTAAGAGAGGTTTATTAACATATTTACATGTTAATTCGTTATCTTCTTTTTCGCGGTTAAATTGAATGTAGTTTCCTAAAGGAAACGGCGTTATGTAATAAAGACTAGCCTAATTATTTTGATGAAGTGATAATTGTTAAAAGTAATGTTTTGCATGTTATATTTCAGACTTGTTGAGCTTTGTGTCTTCATTGTGCCCGCGCCAGGAGTTAATAACACAGAACCCTGCTTGTGTGAGGAGGAGATTTTCTCAGCTTCGTCAGAAGAGAGGGAAACACGGTTTAAGGCAAGTAAACTTCAGAATTCCATCATGTTATCATTTGTTTTTTACTAAGAGTAAAATAATGTTTGTTTTTGTAGATGTTGAAAGCCAGAGACATAGGAGAGCATCATTCTTTTGAGATTGATGCGAGTTATTTTTAGAAAATAAATGTTTCTGTAGTCTCCTGCCTGTTTACTTCACATTTTGATGCAACAACAGTATGATTACATGTTCATATTTTATTTAAACCATTGATGTCTGTGCTTTTCATTGCAGAACTCAAACCAACTTTGGAGTTGTCTGATTTGGAGAGTCATCATTCTTAGTCTTCCTTTCTTAAAAGAATAGTTCACACAAAAAAATCATTTACTTGCCCTCATGTCATTCCAAACCTATAATACTTTTGTCTATCTTTAGAACACAAATGAAGATATTTTAAATTTTCTCTCATAATTTTTTGTTAATCCATTGAAAGTCTAGATAATCAGTATTTTCAAGCTTCAAAAATACAGAGTTATTGTAGAAGTGAAAGTGGCAGCCCCTCGCGGACGACTGCCACACACAAAACACAAAATAAAACCCAGGCCTGGTCCTCTCTCGTCCAACACTGTCATCACTCCTCCTTTTATCCTTCCGGAGCTCCTCCGTGGGACTCGAGATCGGTGAGTGGCGCAAGTGTCGCACATTAGCATTTACTCCACCGGCCTCGCTCCATTCCCACGGCTCTCGGACCCGCCCTTCTCTTCACAACAATATATAAAATTGACCAAAAAAGTCAAATTTGATCTTAAAAGTTCTATTCAACAAATGTTCAATGCTTCATTTAAAAACTCTGTAGCTGTTAATGCCATACTTTTCTGCATTTCTTCTTACACGCATGTTACTTTTGACTGTTTTCACTTATAAATATTTACCTTTTGATAGTCATTCTGTGTGTGTAAAAGTGATTAAAAAAATTAACAAGATTTGTAGGTTTAATGTCTAGCTCGATTTGGGTTCATTTTAGCCTAGCAGTGTAGTAATTGTAAACCATAAAAAAGCCAACCCAGCATGCTGGGTCAAACATATAACCCAACTTGTTGGGTTAAAACAACCCAGCGCTGGGTTCATCCCTTTTTGACCCAGCGCTGGGTTGCCAAAATAACCCAAATTGGGTTGTTTTTAACCCAGCATTTTTAGAGTGTTCCCTTTAGCTGTTCTTGATTTGTAGTGTCTGTGTAGTTCTGACAAACATCTTGCATATACTATATACAGTATACTCCCTGAGTTTTTTCTTTCTCTGTCGAACTTTGCAGTGCTTGCAAAGCTGCACTGTATTGACATTCTTAAAAAAAATCTACTTAAAAAAGAAAACTCCATTCAAACTTTCTGGGTTATCAACTTTTGGGTTTTGTACAGTACATCAAAAGTTTGAAAATTCCTTTGACTTTTGAAAATTCCTTTCACTTACACTGATAGAATGTGCATCTATCTATCTTATTTGGCTAAATTGTATTAATGTGACAATGTTTTTACAAATCTGCCTGTGGTCGAGAGATGCACATGAGTAAAGTGATAAGCACCGTTTTAATGCTAAAAACTGTACTTCCAATACTGTATGGCATTTACATTTTTGTATGCCTTATTTCATAGACACTTACGTCTGTTTTCATCCTGAAATATAATTAGGCATATTAGTCTTGCCTCTCATTTTGCCCTGCCTAGAGGACAAATTAAGTAAAAAGTGTTGCATTTAACCCCATTTGTCTCATGTTGATTCTTGTGTAGAGCTGACTGAAAATAAGATGTCTGCTGTGTGCCATGACAGCAGTATGCAGGATTTTATTCACTCCGAACCAACACATCAGCTTATACCGTTCTTTTGCCACTTTACAAGCACTGATATATGAAGGAAACATATATGAAGGAAACGCATATATAAATATGTATAGATACAGTATACATATGTTTACTGTATATATATGGTTTCTTATTCATGTTGTCTACATTGAATATCAACTGCTGTCTTTTGTTACTCCACCCAAACACTTTGATTATTTCATAGGAATCTGAGGATAGTTTGGCAGTTGCTTGAATTTTGAAAAATGCATGGAACCAGGCCCGTAACCAGCTATGAGGCCACCGAGGTCCGGACCTCGGTAAACTTTTCATGTTCAAAAATAAAATTAGTTCTTTAAATGACTAATTTGCTGTTAAACTCCTCATATGAATGCCTGCATGACATGTATAATTCAGTTTAGACAGTTTGAAAGAATGTTTAGTGTCCGTGTTATGAAAACTCCGTCCCTGGCAGAGTTAACGAGACTTGAGAGAGTTGTGAGTGAGGTCGCGCGCAGCCTCCGTGTTGCCAGATCCAGCTATTATAAGCGTTTTTGGACTTGTCTTTTCCACTTAATTTAACACTTTAGAACAGTGTTTCCCAACCTTTCTTTAGTGGCGGCACCCTTTGGAAATGTTAACAAACTTGTAGCACCCTACAAAATTAATTTTGTAACAATATTTGAATTTATAACTTCGATATGATACTTTGAAAAGTATAGATATTCGGTACAGCAGGGAAGAACTGCAGCATATACTGTCATACAGATATTTTTTATATTATAAAAAAAAAATGTGTCCATCAATGGTGGCAATCTCTAGGCTAATTTCTAATGAAAAGGCCAATTTATATGACAGATTTTAATGTAGGCTTTTATTCATATGTAAACATTGTGAGATAGCTAGTTATAATGTTAATTAAACAAAGTTTTGCTCACTCAGTGTATTTTTGATTTTACAGTTGGGTAATTTTGTTGCAGTAGCACGAGATAGCCTCCTTGTCATTTTTTTATTCAATTCAAAGTTTTAAATCAAGCTAAGCAGTTAATAATAAAATAATAACAAATAAAGAAATTACTAATGATAGCACAAATAAAAAATAACGATAGGCC
>NW_015506134.1:453589-455367 GCF_001515645.1 Sinocyclocheilus grahami
TTATCCAAATAATGTTTAATCCTAGAAAGCTATTATTATCAGAGGACACGTGAGCATAACGGTTAGCAGATCAATGAATGAGAGGGCAGCATTACCAGAGTTGCCCATTTACCACACCATGTTACAGCACAGTAGGGCTATTGCAGACAGAAACAATACTCTACTACATCGATGTTTCCTGTCAGCTCGATTTTTGAGTGGACTTTGCTGTTCCGATGAGCATGAACGGTATATGAGTGGAGCACTCACATGGGCCGTGAGCGATTGAGTGGAGCACACTCGCATAGAGCGGGATAATACACAGAGCGTCACACCACGTGAAAGTGAATCCTGAGCGGTGAACTAATTTTCGGCAGCCGGAATTTCAGTGCATCTCTTATTATTGGCGACATCAGAAATGGATATTATATAATCGCTGCTTTTTTGAACATTTTAGCAATTTAAAAATATTAAAAATATATATTTTTTACACGGCACCCCTGCTCTCGACAGACGGCACCCTGCGGCACCCCGGTTGGGAAACACTGCTTTAGAAAGTTAATAAAGTAGGAAGTTGCAGTTTTGAGTCAGCGATATCTTTATATTATCATATTTGCAAAATATTGGAAAACATTTAGGTTTATTTTTATTTATTTATAGTTTTTTGTTTGTTTTATTATCAATATCTGTTCTGACGATTTGTGCTAAACTCTAAAAAAAAAAAAAAAGGTGCTTCAGTGGTTCTTTGGAGTGGTTAAGGTGCTATATAGCACCACTACCGTATAAAGAACCTGTTAAGCCCCTGTATGGTTCTTCAGCGGTTCTTTGGAGTCGATGAGGTGCTATATAACACCACTACCGTAAAACCTGTAAGCCCCTGTATAGTTCTTTAAAGGTTCTTTAACTCTCTCTTAGTCTCTTAGTTTAGTTGGGGAAAGGGTTAAAACAACACTAAAATACAATCTATTTCTTGAAGATACAATTTTTTTTGCCCCCAAGGCCCCCATAAGGAAATATTCCAGGGCTCTCCACAAACAGCAACACCAACTTCACACATTACTGACCAGTTAGACTTTATTTCTGGAATATCTAAAACAGAAGTTCTTTATTGAGAATTAAGGTTTAGATGTTTTTTTTTCAACTTACCGTTTTGGTGAATAGTGTTTGCTTTAGTTGCCTCTTGACCCTTGACTTCAATTTTAAGTTTAAAAAATAAGTTTCTCTTTGGTTGTTACAATAGTGTTTATAAAGCACATATGTGATGGAAAGGAACTTATGGTAAAATAATTTCATGCGTCTGAGTTTCTGGTTGCATTTTATCAAAATCTGTAGTCCTTTTATGAGTTTTATGTTATTGCAGTTCTACGATACTACGTGACAATGTGAGAAAATTGTGTAAACCACTTTTAGAATTATGGGTTATAAAGAGGTTTCAATTCTGTCACTCATAGACATGAAGAATCAGCATGTGAATCTCAGCAATGGTGACACAATTTCTGATCATTTTGATATGATTTTTGAACATCACAATACAGGGCAGTAAAAAGTCACAACAAACATAAAAGCAAATAGTAAGAATAAAAGAAAATACTAAGACAATGCAGCTGCATAATATATTCATGTCGCAATGCATGCCATGGATGAGTTACGATTGGTGCACCATTGTTGAGTGCTATATGTGCTATAAGTGCTATATGGCACCTCTTACAGTTCTACATGGTACCATTTGACAAAGGTGCTATAAAGCACCTGTAAAAATAGGTGCTAAACAGCACTAAAAGTGGTTCCCCTATGATTAC
>NW_015506134.1:455401-464634 GCF_001515645.1 Sinocyclocheilus grahami
GTGTCCAATAAAACAGATAGTAGCATAATTCTATAGCGAGATAGTGAAACTATCAGATTTTGCTTCCAGAATGATATTAATAAGGTGTGAGGCTTTATTAACATGTACACCTACCCCAATACCCCAACTACCCTTACAGTAGGATAAATACAGTGTTGGTAGCATAATCTGATAGTTAGCATTATTTGTCAGAACACCGGCACTTAAACTGAAAGCAATCAAAAAAGCCCATGGACAGGTTTTTGCTGACAGGATGCGACATTCGGTAAGGGAAACGCAAAAATTATCATGATATTATCTGTCATAAACGTTATCAACACTGTCAAAAACAGTAACATTTAACACTAGTACACACAGATCTGTAGAACAAGTAGGTTACAGAATGAAATGAAATGTGCAAAAACTAGCCATGAAGAAGTCTATGCTGTCATTCAGTATAGTTACATTTTCACAAATCATGCTATAAACTTTCATAAGAGCACTAGACAAAGTTATTGTAATTATGTATTGTTGCAATAAACAACTGATAAAATTATCCACTCTTAAATATAGGCTAGTAAATTATTAACACATTTTGATGCAATAAATAGGGTATGATTTAAAAATAATCATCCCTCCAAAACTTAGAAAACATCTTTCACAAACATTTACATGTCTGTCTCCTTTAAAGTGTTTATAGTGTATATAATGAGTTGTATTTGTAGGGGTTATTATAACACAATTGTTACAATAGTGTTTATAAAGCACATATGTGATGGAAAGGAACTTATGGTAAAATAATTTCATGCGTCTGAGTTTCTGGTTGCATTTTATCAAAATCTGTAGTCCTTTTATGAGTTTTATGTTATTGCAGTTCTACGATACTACGTGACAATGTGAGAAAATTGTGTAAACCACTTTTAGAATTATGGGTTATAAAGAGGTTTCAATTCTGTCACTCATAGACATGAAGAATCAGCATGTGAATCTCAGCAATGGTGACAAAATATTCTGATAATTTTGATATGATTTTTGAACATCACAATACAGGGCAGTAAAAAGTCACAACAAACATAAAAGCAAATAGTAAGAATAAAAGAAAATACTAAGACAATGCAGCTGCATAATATATTCATGTCGCAATGCATGCCATGGATGAGTTACGATTGGTGCACCATTGTTGAGTGCTATATGTGCTATAAGTGCTATATGGCACCTCTTACAGTTCTACATGGTACCATTTGACAAAGGTGCTATAAAGCACCTGTAAAAATAGGTGCTAAACAGCACTAAAAGTGGTTCCCCTATGATTACCAGCCAAAGAACCGCTTTTAGTGCTATATAGCACCATTTTTTTTTAGATTGTACCCTGTCAGATTTTGCTACCTCCAATTAAAACAGATGGTAGCATAATTCGATAGTGAAAAGTACTACCTATCAGATTTTGCTTCCAGAATGATATTAATAAGGTGTGAGGCTTTATTAACATGTACACCTACCCCAACCCTAAACCTACCCTTACAGTAGGATAAATACAGTGTTGGTAGCATAATCTGATAGTTAGCATTATTTGTCAGAACACCGGCACTTAAACTGAAAGCAATCAAAAAAGCCCATGGACAGGTTTTTGCTGACAGGATGCGACATTCGGTAAGGGAAACGCAAAAATTATCATGATATTATCTGTCATAAACGTTATCAACACTGTCAAAAACAGTAACATTTAACACTAGTACACACAGATCTGTAGAACAAGTAGGTTACAGAATGAAATGAAATGTGCAAAAACTAGCCATGAAGAAGTCTATGCTGTCATTCAGTATAGTTACATTTTCACAAATCATGCTATAAACTTTCATAAGAGCACTAGACAAAGTTATTGTAATTATGTATTGTTGCAATAAACAACTGATAAAATTATCCACTCTTAAATATAGGCTAGTAAATTATTAACACATTTTGATGCAATAAATAGGGTATGATTTAAAAATAATCATCCCTCCAAAACTTAGAAAACATCTTTCACAAACATTTACATGTCTGTCTCCTTTAAAGTGTTTATAGTGTATATAATGAGTTGTATTTGTAGGGGTTATTATAACACAATTCTTTAACCCCAACCCCCCCCCCCCCGGGAGAGCAAAGCCCCGGTGACCTTCTTAAAAAAAAAAAAAAGCTAACATACCTGCTTCAAGATTCAGTACTGACCAGGCTTTGAACGTTTCAGTCTATGGTGACTTTTTTCACTTTTTTTCCCCACTTGTACTACTGGCATCTCAGGTAACAGTTTTCTACCTGCCCTGATCTGACCCTGTATTATATGTATGAGATCAGGTCATATATGAGAGAATATGAGATATAAAGTGTGTCATGTTGGCAGTCTCACTTTTTTTTTTTTTTTTTCATATCCCCCTTTTAATATAAAACTTAAAGCTGCTCTGCATTTTCAAGTTAGGCTGCGTCAAAACGCTCCACTTCACACAGTGTTTATGCAGAGCTGTTTCCTGAGCTCACTGAGGGAGGATATATTTCAAAATACTGCTTTTAAAATGTAATAGAGAAATTAAAGGCTTGCAGTATGACATTTCAGTTCTGTCTCTATAAAATTACAGAAAATAATTACACAGTCAATTACAGAGATGTGCTCCTGCAAGCAGAAGTGTTTGTATTAGCAGAACATGTAAACTAAAGCATGGTTTTATTCCAAAACCTAGTGAAGTTGGATATTCCAAACAGTAAGCAACAACATTATGCTGCCTTATTATCTCATTTTGACCAAAATGAAAGGCAATATTGTATGTATCCCTCACTACTGTTGTTTAAGCAAAATACAGTAATACTGTTTATTATTATTACAATTTAAAACTGTTTTTTTATTTTAATATATTTTAAAATGTAATTTATTTCTGTAATGCAAAGCTGAATTTTTAGCAGCCATTACGCCAGTCTGCAATGTTACATGATATGCTAATTTAATAATATGCAAATATGCTGATTTCTTATTATTATCAGGATGCGCTGCTTTATATTTTTGCAAAAAATAAAATAAAATCAGGATTCTTTGCTGTTCAGAAGAACAGCATTTATTTAAAATCTCTTAACTGTTATATTGATCAATTAAATGTGTCCTCGCTGAATAAAACTATCATTCATAAATCTTACTGACCCCAAACCCTTGAATAATAGTGAGTACATACTGTATAGTAACTTTTCATTTAACACTGAAAAGTTATATTAAATTATTTGAAATTATTAAAAAAGTGTTTTAACTTAAAATATTCCAAATGGCATATTTCGAGAAGTCGATTAAAAAAAGACATTATAACACTGCACAACAAAATAGAGAAGGATGATTTTTAAAAGTTGGATTATTTTTAATTCATCACAGCATCTTAAAAAATTTAAATCATTCAAAAATTAGTTAAATGTGTGTAGCAGTGCTTTAAATTGGAAGAATTTCATAGCAACATTTAAAAAAAAATTGACTATTCAACTGGTCCATAATTGGTTTTGGTTTAGCACATAAGCCCTCTCCATTTAAAACGGACTATCTATCTTGTATTCATGGCCTATGTTTGTTTTATGCTCATTTGAGTTTTGGACATTTAGTTTAGCAACACATGCTAACGGCAAACTCTATTGGAATCCGTTGTGAGCCAAATCTCCCATTTGTTTTCAGTGAAAATATCTATTTCTGTGGTGTTGCTGCATAAATAGAATGTTCATAATCACTCACAAGGTTCTGTTTCAGGTAGCTGTCTATGTAGGCAGTATGCAGCAAGGCAGCTCTAGGTTTTGGACCACAGCAGCATTTGCATAGATAAGCAATCAAAACTGGACAGATTGTTAATGCTCTGATATCACCGTGGTTTTAAGATGAATAGCTTGAATTTGTAATGTAATATGCAGTATGTTTGAAATTAAAAACTGGAATGTGAGCATCTGTGGGTATTAAGCAAGTGGTTTATATAAGTTTAGACTCAGAACAGATTGCAGGTAAGTTCTGCTGGTTCAGGGAAAGGCTTGGATGAAAACGCTGATGCAGATATAGATTCAGACCCCTGACGGGCCGCATGAGAACTGAACAGTTCATATAGATAACACAAAAGGTTGCCAACACATGTGCTGTTGGAATGTCCATCTGAAGCAAGCCTTATTTTAGTATTATTTTCAGTTAGCTTTTATATTTTCAGTTCTCTTTTAAATTTTATTTTAAGTTTTAGAATGCTTTTTTTTTTGTTGTTATTTGCTTTTGTCATTTTTAGTTTTTTTCATATTTCTATTTATTATTTTTATTTCAGTTTTAGTTTTACAATTCAGTTTGATTTAAATTTTTGTACTTCATCTTAAACTTATTTAAATTAGTTGAATATTATATTATATATTTTATATACAGGTGCATCTCAATAAATTAGAATGTCGTGGAAAAGTTCATTTATTTCAGTAATTCAACTCAAATTGTGAAACTCGTGTATTAAATAAATTCAGTGCACACAGACTGAAGTAGTTTAAGTCTTTGGTTCTTTTAATTGTGATGATTTTGACTCACATTTAACAAAAACCCACCAATTCACTATCTCAACAAATTAGAATACTTCATAAGACCAATAAATTTTTTTTTTTTTTGTGAATTGTTGGCCTTCTGGAAAGTATGTTAATTTACAGTACAATACTTGGTAGGGGTTCCTTTTGCTTTAATTACTGCCTCAATTCTAGGCTGGCCACAATAAAAGGCCACTCTAAAATGTGCCTAAAAATGTTATTTTTATTTATTTTATTTTATTTTAATTAACAAAAACTGTTTTAGCAGTTTAGTAGTTTTAATTGACAATACCAACACTGGCAAGCCTAAGGCTGGTTTTACATAGTTTCTAGCTGGTCTACACTAAAAAAAAAAAAACTAAACACAATGCAATCCGTAATTTAAAATAGGCTACAGGTAAAACACCCGTTAAAGATCAATATGGAAAATCCCTTCATTTTAAGAGTTCATTGGGCCCTATTTGTACGGATTTTTTGGATTTGGGATGTTCAAAACTACATAATAAAACTTAGTAGTCAATGAATGACAATTCCCATAGTCGGCCTTGAGCAAGCCCTGCTTCCTTGATTTAAACCAACCAAGAAGTTGGTTTAAAATGATTCTCTGTGGCTTTTTGTTTGATATTTTCAGTTTTGATTCATTAATATACTTCTAAGAAATGTAAAAACTGTCCTTCAGTCTTTAAGGAATGTGCACTAGTTTAATATAATCTAAAATATGATTTAATAATTTAGAAAATCTTTCATCAAATGAACTGCAATGGACCATTGTTATTAAAAGCATCTTCAGAATGTTATTAGGCTTGCGATTATACACAATTTTTTATGTTATTTAAAAAGATATCAATCCCCATTAAACTCTCAGCTCTCCCAAACCAAAACATTCTCTTACGCCGTTGGTGATTGTTTGAAATTTGTTGTTGAATTTATCAAAGATGTAGTGATGCTTAATAGTAAAGGGAATGAATTTAAAGATGAAACTCGAGTCTCAGGTAGGTTTTAGTGTGCTGACAGTCAGTCAGAATGCTAAATCCCTCTCAGAAAGATAAAGCACCACAACAAAATATTAAAGCTCTATATTTTAGATCACTCTCTTGTATAAATAACGCTAAGCAGCCCTTTCCACAGATATCCCAAATATATCTGCCATGGTATAAACCGCATACTGTAGCAAGATTTCTACTGGTGGTGGACACACTTTTACCATCCCACAGTAGCTATATACTGTGTGAGTGTGAGTGAGTTAAAGACTCTGATAGACTTGGAGAAAAGTGAAGGCACAGCTGGGCTCAGGGGGAGTTCAGTGAGAGAGAGAGAGAGAGAGAGAGAGAGAGAGAGAGAGAGAGGAGAGTCTCTGTTGTATCTGAAGCAGTCAGACTGGATTACACTGGTCCAATGAAGAGCTCAGTGCTGAGAGCGGATGAAAGAGGCCATTGATACACTCAGAATGAGCTAAAGACCAGATACTGTGGGAGTGAGAGAGGCAACATTTGGTCTGAGAGAGATTTGATTTTAGGGTTTAAGAGGAGACCGAGCAAATGATACAGCTATTAAAAATTCAGTGTTGTGGGGTATTTGAATTATTTGAAATTTTGCAGTGTCAGTAGTGCAGAGCAGTATGACAGTACAGTATGTATATTTGGCAATAGAAATGTGTCTGAAAGTGGTTGAGATTGTGCTGTACCATTCATAACGGCAAACTTTTTGATGCCAAGGAACTCTAAATATGATGATCCCCTTGCAATACAATGTCAAAAATATAATTCCATGTATAAAGAGAAAATAAATAAGCACCATATTAAAACTAATTGGCTTTTATACTGCCATTGCACTGATGCCTAAGCAAAATTATTAAAATATTATCTGAATAATATTTACCTTGTTTAAATTGACAGCATATATTCTTCTTAGCCACTAAGTAATGTTAGATGTATAAATGTTTATTTCTTACTGTTAATAATGAATTATTATTATGATTATTATTATTATTATCATCCTCTCAAATTTTCCATGGAAAAAACTGTTATGAATTTCTGAAAATCTTCTATATATTATCATATATTAAAATAGCATATTGAAAAATATGTATAGATATTAGGGGTGTAATGATTCACTCGTTTTATCGATGCATCGATTACAGATCATTACATGATCTTGAAACATGATTTTTAATCGTGAATCGCCGATTTCAGACAGTAATCGATTTAAAACGCGAAGAATCGAATGAATCACGATTTCTATAGGGATTCAATGCTTTCAAAATATATACACATTAAATTTCTACAAGCACAAATCAATGGAGACCTTGAACAGTGTTTGTGCCCTTGTATCGCTCCTTAATCGCTCCACTATTTCCCACCTGCAGTGACTGTCACAGGATTGCGCTTGCGCTCCATTCATCTCACTGACGCAGCTGATGTGTGATCTCTCCTTAGTACTCGTGGCCAGTAACGCTAAAGTGAAGTAGTTTTGTAGTTCCCCTTCAGGAACTCGAGCTGCGTCGAGTCGCTTCACACCAAGGTGCCCTCATGGGATGATGCATGAAACTAGCGTTCGTTGCTATAGCAAACAGACATCAGGCCGGTTTTCTTTCAGAATCATCATTCGCCGATTGAGAGGAAAAGTTAAATACTATAGCATTTTTTTATGAAAATGAGAAAGTTTTCGCACTGAAAGAGAAGTGATCTCGTGCTCATAGAACATAAGACATGCCAGGCTATATCTGCAGCTAATCTGAATAAAAAGCAGAATGAACTGATGAAACGTTAAGACAATAAACACAATAAATAAATAAAATTTATGAATGATGCAGTGCTAATTGACATATCATTTATTAAAGTACAGAACTTATAAAGTATATTTTCTACCTTATTCTGTGCAGAAAATTGAAATAATTATTTGTAGTATGAATGTCTGAATATCATAATGCAATGTTTTTGTTTTGTTTTTGCTTTTTTTTAGACAGGCATGGAAAGCAGGTGAAAACTGAAATAAGCAAGTGAAAGCAGAATGGAGAAATGGACAGGACAAACAATACAGAGTGAAATGGAGAAGACAGAAGTGTCCAATCCAGACGATGAAGGGCAGCTGACAGGTAATAAGGTTTTTCTCCAGACTGACCGAAGACATTAAACCCGAGCTTTTAGTATATGTCCGTTAGCTATCCATCAGATTATCAGCCATGCACGCACATGCTCGCACGTAGCACGAGAAGTTTAAAGAGGAAAAGGCCCCTAGATATCCGAAAGTCCATTAAAGTTGCTCTGACAGGTGGAGAGAGTTTGGTGTGGTTCAGTCCCTGGGGAACGGCTCTAATGCGTACTGTGGTGCAGCGGACTCATGTTATCACACAGAACGTCTCTATCTGTCTTTCTGTTTTTCTCTCATTCTCTCTCTTTCCTTCTCTTCACCTCTCCAGGGAAATGGACAGTTGATTCAGGGCCTGAAATGAACTGGTCACAGTGACAAGTTTATCATCTTGGAGTTTCTTAGAGGACACAGCAGTCTTTCTGGATACTGGGGAAATATTTGTTGCATTATTTGTTATCTGAGGTGTATATTTTATAGGGATGAGATATATATATATACGATCGAGCAAACAGGTCCGTGGATGATGCAGTCAACATAGGACTGCATTATATCCTACAACATCTAGACAAACCAGAGACTTATGTGAGGATCCTGTTTGTGGACTTCAGTTCGGCTTTCAATACAACCATCCCATCACTCCTCCAGACCAAACTAACCCAGCTATCTGTTCCTAGCTCTATCTGGGAAATTCATGTGAAACAGCTGCACCATTAGCACTGGTGCCCCCAGGGATGTGTTCCCTCCCCACTCCTCTTCTCCCTCTACACCAACGACTGCACCTCTACTGACCCCTCTGTCAAGCTCCTGAAGTTTGCAGATGACACTACAGTCATCCGCCTCATCCAGGACAATGATGAGTCTGCATACAGAAGCGAGGTTGAGCAGCTGGCTGTCTGGTGCAGTTTTAACAATCTGGATCTGAATACGTTCAAAACAGTGGAGATGATCGTGGACTTTAGGAGAAACTCCCCTGCACTCCCCCCACTCACCATCTTAAACAGCACTGTGGCTGCAGTGGAGTCATTCAGGTTCCTGGGCAGCACCATCTCTCAGGACCTAAAGTGGGACATTCACACTGACTCCATTGTTAAGAAGGCCCAACAGAGATTGTACTTCCTTCGCCAACTGAGGAAGTTCAACCTGCCACAGGCGCTGCTCACATAGCTCTACTCAGCCATCATTGAGTCCGTCCTGTGGACTTCAATAACTGTCTGGTTTGGCTCAGCTATGAAATCAGAAGACTACAGAGGATGGTTCAAACTGCTGAAAGGATCACTGGTGCTCCCCTGCCCACCCTTCAAGAACTGTATATATCCAGAGTGAGGAAAAGGGCTCAGAAAATCACTCTGGATCCCTCACATCCAAGCCATCTCCTTTTTAAACTTTTACCATCTGGCCAGCGCTACAGAGCACCGAACACCAGGACAGCCAGGCACAAGAAAAGTTTCTTCCCCCAGGCAATCTACCTCTTATTCCATTCCTTATAAATTCTATTCTATTTCATTTATATACCACAAATGTACATACAAATGTAGTCTATTTCTGTTTATATACATATACATACATATATATATATATATATATATATATATATATATATATATATATATATATATATATAT
>NW_015506134.1:467289-469421 GCF_001515645.1 Sinocyclocheilus grahami
ACAGCCAATTAGAATCCACCTGACTTTAAAGAACAGAACATTATCGTCTGTTGGTGTGGACGCTAATAAGCAGTATATTCACACACACACACACACACACACATTACATATTCTATTGCAAACATTCAAGGTTGAGTTTGTTACTGTGTTTATTTTTAAGAGTGTTCTTGGTATGCAGATATGTTTAAGCAAAATCATCTGTTTTGATTGGCTTGTAAAAGTTATGGTCCCACCCCAGGAGCTGGGACTGCTCGGGGGCAGTCGTGGCCTAAGACTTGTAACCTAAAGGTCGTGGATTCGAGTCTCGGTACCGGCAGGGATTGTAGGTGGGGGAGTGATTGACCAGCGCTCTTTTCCACCCTCGATACCACGACTAAGGTGAGACCCTTGAGCAAGGCACCAAACCCCCAAACTACTCCCCGGGCACCGCAGCAAAAATGGCTGGCCACTGCTCCAGGTGTGTGTTCACGGGGTGTGTGTGTTCACTACTCACTGCTGTGTGTGTGCACTTGGATGGGTTAAATGCAAAGCACAGATTCCTAGTATGGGACACCATACTCGGCTACACGTCACGTCACTTTATGGGCTGGTGTATTCTTATTAGTGGATTAAGATTATTTTAAGGAGAACCGTTGAAGGATTGAGGAGAGGAGGGGATGCAAGTTTGTTTTACTTCTGTGGTTGTTGCAGTCTTTAAATTGCTATTTTGTTATAAAGTGGACATCTGAATTGAGGTACCCTTACACTGTATTGTTTTATTTTGCTTGTTGGAGTCAAGAGGCCAGTTTGTGTTTTAATCGGCCACAACACACCCTAGCAACGACTCAGGCCTGCAACGGTGGGGTTGATAAATGTGTGTGTGTGTGGGCCCACAAATATGTATGTTTAGTCACGATTCATGTCTAAATATTTATTATTGTTAGTGATATTGTCATAGTTGCTCCTACAGCGAATTGTACATAGTCTGAGGGACTCATTTCTGTGCCTATATAAGGGTATAGATTGGTGTGTGTTTTCTTTTTATCTGGGTTAGTAATGTACCGATACTGAGATTTTTATCGATACTGAGAGTTTTATAGATAACTATATTTGAAATTATTCACTCACAGACCATTTTTAAATAAGCAGTTTCCTTTATTGTGGTGTTGTTTCTGATACATGTGATACTGTTACAGACTGTTTATCGTATATTTAGTTACTTTTTCACATACTGTTTATTTATGGGTTTATTTATTGATCTATTTTTTCATCTATGATCTATTTACTGACATTTAATATTTATTGTGGTTTGACTATTTATTTATTTACTTTTGTGATAAAACATTATAGGTTTTTTTTAATACTTGCCCATACTTACCTGGTGTATTTACCTAGACTCACAGTGCCTACCTTAGCTAATTCATACTTACCTGAGTATATCCATATTACCTGTAGGCTTAATCAGTCGAGAGACATATCACCTGAACCCGGTGCTCCATCCTAACAGAACTTGGGAGGTGTAACTCTTAAGTGGGCAGGGGGCACTACATATATAAACTGAACAAAATTATAAACGCAACACTTTTGTTTTTGCCCCCATTTTTCATGAGCTGAACTCAAAGATCTAAGACTTTTTCTATGTACACAAAAGGCCTATTTCTCTCAAATATTGTTCACAAATCTGTCTAAATCTGTGTTAGTGAGCACAATAGTTAATTTTGTTCAGTGTATATATACATTTGTGGGCCCTGGACCACAAAACCAGTCATAAAGGTCAATTTTTCGAAATTGAGATTTATACATCATCTGAAAGCTGAATAAATAAGCTATTTGGCCGAGATACAACTATTTGAAAATCTGCAATCTGAGGGTGCAAAAAATCTAAATATTGAGAAAATTGCCTTTAAAGTTGTCCAAATTTTGCAGAATTAATAAAGAAGATTTCTAACCATGTACATGTTAAGCTGTTGCATTACAGAGGTGCAATATTCCTTTGCTTAATAATGTTACCATTGATGTGAGTCTGAACCAGTTTGTTCACTATATGATAGAGGAATCTACTGAATCTAAAGGTGCTTCACGATGCCATAGAATAACCTTTTTTGTCTAAATGGTTCCATAAAGAACCTTTAACATCTGAAGAACCTTTCTGT
>NW_015506134.1:469508-470518 GCF_001515645.1 Sinocyclocheilus grahami
CCATGTGGTGAAGCCACAAACAGCTTCATATTCCTGCCCTACAGCTCTCTCTCTTGCTCGCTCTTTACATCTCACCTCATGCAACTGTCAGACAGAGGACAACCATGCACACTTATTTAATTTATCTTCACTGCAGGTGGGCTTCAGTAGCTTTTTAACTACCTGGTCACATCTGGGACCAGGTTACAGTCAAGATTTAATATTTAACCTTGGATTTGAGTTGAGTTTGGATTCCTAATTAGTCAGTTTTATAATTGTAAAAGTTGAGCAGAATTTTTCTATAAACTCTATTGAACTAAAATTCAATCTGTGAAATTCAGTCTGTGTAATGTTTTGTTGATGCATCAAATATTACAAGTCATTGTTTCCGTTATTTTAGTATTATTTATAAAAATTAATACATTTATAAAATTAGTTTTTTAAGGCACTTTGTCACTTTTCTTACTTCATATACAAAAAAGTTTAAAATTTGTTTTCTTGATAATGTGATATTTTATAACTGTGATTTTATAATTTCAAAATATAAAGCAAAAAGTAGAGATGAATGACTAATAAGCCAATAAGTTTGATCTGTGCAGAATTCAAACGTTTCTCACTGGATCTCGCAGCGCTGTGCAGCAACAGTGTCGCGAGATCAACATTGGTTCCTGAGTAAACCTATTCTGAGCTCGGACTAGTTTGCTTTCGCTGCTCTCAAGTAGGCTGTTGGTCCGAGCTGATAAACTGCGGAGCTCAAACGAGTAGTGTGGTTTAGTTATGCTTTTTTTTTTCTTTTGCCATTTGGTGTATCTCATATGCATAAATCAGACCCTAGCACTAGCCAGTCTGAAGCAAGCCTAACCAACTCTTTCACAGAACAGCTTTCAAAATTAACACAAAAGGAACACACTGATCATAACAACTCAGGAAGGAGATTGTCAATTTTAGGGCAAGTAATCAAGATTAAATGGTCAAAGAGATGACAGCATGACCCTCACGTGATAGTAAACACAATCACGAGCCCTGTAGAT
>NW_015506134.1:470768-486172 GCF_001515645.1 Sinocyclocheilus grahami
TTAATATAAATTTTAACCTCATTGAGGAACTCAATGCGAGGGTTAATTAAGTGATTGATGGTTGTTCAGATCTATGCAATTGCACATATTGCTGTAAACTTGAGATTTCACATTTTCATTCTCTTAAACTAATTATTTCCTCACTTTCTGTCTTTCTGCAACTTGTGTGAATGCATGTGTTTATGTGTTAGATTAGTTTATATGTCTTAGATTTATCCAATAAAGCCTTATTTATATTGAAAAGAGAAGTATCTTATGTTTTGTGCTCACAAGTTAATGTCTTAAACTGTCGATCTTGTTGCTGTGCTAATTAATAGTGTTTTCACTATATTTTGGATATTAATATCCATTGCAGAGTTGATGTTATACGGCTCGTTCAATGAATCGCTGGCCATCTCAGTGATCAGCCGTAAAACAGTGATTCTGTCCAAACTCCCTTTAAAATCTTAAATTATTCCCTTTGAGCTAAATTGACCTGTTTCCCTTACACAGCTCTTATGCAGCTCTTATGAGTTGAACATTGCGGTGGTCGCACCAGTGAGACCGCTCACAAAATTGTGTTGCATCAGCAGAAAAAAATAGTCTCAGTCTGGTCATTTATTAAATTGCAATGTTACATGAGTCAAAAACAATGAAAACAATAACATTTAGTTTTTTTTCCTTAAATTATGTTAATAATAACAATTTCCTGAAAATATTATATTATTTTTGTTGTTTTCATTTTGATAAAATGGTACTGAAACTGACTATTACCCAACACTCCGTTTTGGCTATTTAGCTTTAATTTATTTTAATTTGAGTTTTAGTTTTAGCAATATTAGTACTTCAACTTAAAATTATTTCATTTCGGTTAGTCAACATTTCTAATTTTCATTGAAGTATTTATATTTCAGTTAACGAAAACATTTTCCATTTCACACTTTACAGTATATATTTTATATATTTTTATACTTATATATTATGTATGCATGTAAATGTATATGTGCATCTGTGTGTGTGCGTGTGTGCATATATTAAGGGTTGCACCGACTAGTAAACTTCAATGCTCTGCCATGACGCTTTAAGCTTGACGTCGACTAGTCACTGGTCCTATAGAGGGCGCAACAGGATAAGAAATCTTTGAAGGACTTCCACATTTACACTCCGTTTCCAAACAGTTAAAATGACAAATAAATGCATACTCTGAATGCACTCCACAAGACATGTGTGATTATATTACTGGATGCTCGAAATTGAACGGGAGAATGCACGTTTTAAACAGCTTATTGTACAGGTAAGTTAATCGCCATTCTACTCTAATGCGCTGCTGCACTGTAACGCACACACATAGGCTACAGACAGTAGCTCGTACATTACTCACACATCACGCGTGCACAGAATCATTCAGCGCGGAAATGTATTGTCAACACTGTTCTGTGATTTCTCAATAAAATAGCTTAGACACTGAAAAGTTCAAGCATATATTTCTTAATAACTAAATCCCACAGCTTCACTACTAGTAGAGAGACGCTGCCAGGTAGAATTAATTCACACACACAATCGCTCTCACTAATGCATTCATATGAATGTAATCTTTACAGTGCTACTTTATCTGTATCTGATTTAGAAGAAGCATAAATTTGTTAGAAATATAACAACCCAAAGACAAAAGAACTGATAAAAATGAGCTGTTATAGGAGCAATAGCTGTGTGGGCAGCGCTGTGTCATATGCCATAGCTGTGCACAAGGTGTTTGTCACAGCTCCAGACTTATTTGTTCATTAATGACGTCATCAGCGACTAGTCAACTTCGACTTGACTTTCATCACATATATATATATATCTGGTCTGTTAGTTAAAAAACTAACAGACCAGAATACTCAGCTCATGTAGTACATTTTGCAAGTTCACTATTGCGATGCATAATAATATCATGATTTGATCATGGTGTTAAACAAAACTGTGAAGACAGATTCAATCTGTTGTTTCAGTTTGTCTGGCACGGTTTGTGTTTGTCCAGTGCTGCGTATCAGGCAGCTTTGACTTTTTCATTAACTGAACTGTAGGAAATTATATGAATGAACACAAAAATGCCAATACAAGGATCTGAGGTATCGAAAAAGTGTCAGGATATATGATTGTGTCTACTTAGCCCTCATGAATGACCTTCAGAGCTGCACGAGAGAATGGTGGCAGACATCTGCTGGCACAGTAAATGAGTTTCCCACCACATGATAGCACTAGGCCTCTTTAAATAAATGTGCTTGTACGCTTTAGAATGGCAATTACAAATACCATAGTGATGGTATGTAATGCACCATGTGCTGCCATATGTATCAAATGATGCAGAGTGTAATGCCTTGATAAATCAGACAGACACACAATTATGTGTTATATTTAACAAATAATCCGCTAGACCCCAACAACCAGCCTGGGTGCCAGGATGTCTGTGAACGACCCTCCAGACCACTGGTTACCATGGCAACCAGGACACCTCAGCCAGACTAGATAAACTTTACGACCTAATGGCATGTCGAGATATTCTCCCTCTTACTTAATTCCCTCTGAAACAGACACATACTGCCTACAGAAACGGACTCCTTTCATTAATTCATAGACAAACCTTTATTTGACCTTTCTATCATGCATATCCCCAGGTCATTGTGTGTATTATTACTGTTCTTGTAAATTGTCTTTTGTACTGTTTTTATGTATCCCTATGAAAAGAACCACTAGTTAATGTAGCCTCACCTATACCAAGTTTAGTATCTACAAATTTGTATTTTTGATGATCTAAATGAGTGTGTATATTGTATGTTGATACCCATGCAACATATTAGTGTTCTAGGAATCATTAATAGTTTTTGCATCAACACCAGTTATGCAAAATGCCATGTTCGAAGACAAAGAGTCGTAAACTTTCCCTCTGAAAGTTTAAGTCACCACTGGCTCACCGACCCCCTAGAGGTGTGACCTCCATAGAAGTTAAAATGCCTCACATAAGTGACCTCACTCTTCTCTTTTCTTCGGCATTCTTACCGCTCTTCTCCCACCAACCCCACAGAGAAGAGGAGCAGAAATCTCTTCATCTGCTTTGCTTTCTTTTCGCAATTAGGAACATCTCCTGTTCAATTCTGTCCCACAGGTTGACTGGCTGCTGATTAAAACATCAGAAAGAGGGGTTCTCCCTTTTGCAGTAATATTAAATGATGTGCTGTATTGCTGCAAACACTGTCGGCCTGTTTCCATCCCTCTTGTGTGGTAAAATAATCATGAATGAAAGTAGCTCCACTAATATGCCATGTCCAGTGTGTGAAGTATTTATCTGCCGCATTAGAATAAATGAGGAGAGACAGAAACACAGGTAATAGTGTTCATATACCGCTTGATCTCTAAAGTAATGTCATTGGCTGAGACTTTTTAAAGGATTAGTTCACTTCCAGAATGAAAATTCACGTCTTGCACTAGCTCCGCGTTGCACGTCCGCAAATTCACACATTACGTAATCACGTTGGAAAGGTCACGCACGGTTTGCCCTTAAAGGATGGAAGTGAATTAATCATTTAAGGGCAAAGAAATTATAGAAAAATAGCTTATGTATATGTTAATAATGTATTTTTAATTGCATAAAATTGTCAAATTAAACATTTCCATTTTCTTTATTTCATTTTAGCTTTTACTTAATTCCAAAAAATTAAGTACTTGTAATTAGATTATATTACATTTTAAAATAATTACATATTAACACAAATTCAGAATTGATTGATTCTGCCTAATTCGTCATTTTAATTTTTTTTTATTTTTAATGAACATTTTTGCAGTGAAATGAGACTTCATTGTAGATTCATTAACGTGGAGCCGTATGTGCTACATTGTGGTCTTCATCATATTCTATTGGCTTATGCATGTTTTTTATAGAGGCTTGTGCATGCTTTCATTTTTGTGTAACTTATCAAGGAGACACACTAGGTTCATATAAAATTCAAGGTTTTTTTTTCTTCTTGAAATCAGCTAACTCTATCAAAAAGCAGTGACATTTAAATTTCAGAGCCGCAAACACTGACCCACCTGCTCATTAAGACTGTTTGAAAATGCCACCTAGCCAGTGAGCTAATATAGATTATTCCCTCTCACTATTTGCATAGTCAGATACAGCGCTGTATTAACTGAGGACTCCAGCAAACAGTGAGCTACTGTATGCTTCCATTTCAGAGGGTAATGGACCAGAACATTAGCATCACAAGCTCATTTACAGACTACAGACAGCCCCAGAAGAACGCCTCAGATGGACAGAAACAACATTAAGTCCTCAAAACACATAAACTGCATTCATTATCTCAAAAATACACATGCACGGAAAATGTGCTGTGTTGTGTTCATTAATAATCACATGTGGGCTAAAGATGCAGTGAACTGACACAGTAAATCATGCCCCCTGACCCGAATATACATATAGTTAAAAAATAAGCAATTGTAAGGAATTTAATGATTGTGGATCAATAAATTGCTCTTTTGAGGAAAAAGGAATATTTGGACAAAAGAAATGCAATTCCATTGCCAAATTAAGTACAACAATTCTCGCAAAAGATTTGTTTACACAGACTTTTAAGGACTTAGTCTTTTTGGTCCTACGCAAATGCAATCCAATACATGACTAATTAACAAATTGACTATATGTTACATAACAATATGGAAATTAGATTAGAAGAATTTATTAACAGCCCTATTATAAATGCACATTTCAGCCCTATTACTTACTTTTTTCTCAGAAATGTACGTTTTCTTATATCTCCCAATTCTGAGTTTATATATCGCAATTTTTTTTCTCAGCATTGCAAGAACTCAGAATTGAGAGCAGAAACAAAAACCTCACAATATTGCGATATGAAAACTTGGTCAGTTTATATCTTGCAATTCTGACTTTTTTTGCAAGGAAAATTAAGTACTGTCAGATAAGCGCCGAATTTCAAGAAAAAAAGAATTGTGAGAAAAAAAAGTTACCTTTTTTTATATTTTTATCCCATGGTGGAAATAATATTCCATAGTAAAAAAAAAATAGATCTTGAAAATGTATTAGTAAATGCTGAGAATAACATTTTGCTGTAGAAGTACTGCTCATTGTTAGTTCATATTATCTGATGTAGGGCTAATGTTAACTACAAATGAAACCTTATAGTAAAATGTATTTTCACTATATCACTAGTGTTAGCTAGTATTTTAACAAGTGCATGTATAAATACAGTGTGCATGTAAATTAATATAAGCTATAAACATTCTAGTATTAATTACTTTTTATAGTGTAATATAAATGATGTTCCATAAAATTGTGTAAACATCAAATGGAGCAGGAACATGAGTTTACACTGGACTGAAATAAAGCCCAAACCCAGAGAGGGACTTTGCCTCTTCATTTCAGAAGTCTCCCACACATCACTGCTACAGACAGTCCATAGTCTTTGACCTTTGGGAGAATCCCACTGTCCTTTATACCTGCCAAATTCATCAAGCCCACAGTGGAATCTCTTGGTGAGATTGGCCATTTCTAGCAGAGATGAGAGATGAGAATGGCACAGCAACAAAAGCCTCCAAGCTGGATGAACAACCCCCAACCACAGAGCTACAGCATGTCAGTCCAAATAGGAATCAGAGCCATGAGAAACCCTCTTTGAAACAGCAAGAGACACCAAAGAGCTAATGCTGCTTTGTTAAACTTGCAGCTTAATGTTTTGTGCAGGCTGTTAGTGTGTAGCGCAGATGTTAGTGTGTGGAAGCCATTATTTAGTTTGTGCACCTCCGCTCTCCAGGGTTTTTTGGTTCATTTCACAATGCTCTGGATATGGTCTGGGGCTAAATGTGGGCTGCAGCTGATATCTGAGCTTCCAAGAAAAGCCTTTGAATAAATGCCTATTTACCCCACTTTCAAGATGACAGAGGATTAGCCCTGCTTGCTAAACCCTCTCTAGGAATGAAGGGACACACACATCCGCTGTATATTAGATACATGCTCTCAAACGATAAGGCTGAAATCCTGTTTATTCATGTATTTCCCAAAAGGAAACATTCACTTGCACTTTAGCTGAAGGGTTTGTTCATTAGAGTCTGATATAATAATGTCATAATAATGACAGAGAAACAGGCTGAGAAAAACTGAGGCAGGTGCTTCTGAGAGGGTCGTGAAACCTCAAACCGATTATACAAATATTGGTTTTCATATCAACACTGACTTCTGTTCACCAAGAGTTGGACGCTCTAAAATGCCACGCTCTTTCTCTACCACACGTCTCTTGAGATGCAACCTTCAGTCCTACGCGCAAGTCGATGTAAGCAGTTTCACTATCTTCCACTGACTTGGCCACTGAATTAGAGCACATTCCCTTAAATATCCATCCTCCGAACAGGTCAGCAAAACTAAATGCTCAAAATGACTGACATGCAGAGACCGATTGGCTAAACAACAGCATCCTGCAGTCTCTTTTTTTGATGAGGGATGTCAGAGACAGGTGCGATATCTCAGGACACCTATTTTTTGCACATTTTGTGTGTGATATTCTAGAAGAAAATCACAGCATATTTGACTAAACTTTAAAGCTTCTTATCGTTATGCGCTATGAATATACAATCTCCTGTCCTTTTGAGACTCCAGGAGCACGGTTTACACCCCTCAAAACCTTCTCTGTTGTTATACGGTTCATATTCTTTGATATCTCATGTGCTTTAAATTGCTTGGTTTAGTCTATGTACAATGACAGCTAAATGGTTTATTCAAAGTCTCCGAGTTACATCATGCTTTTACAGGTATTAAATCAGAGATGTCCTTCCAAACAAGTTTGTGCTTTTTCATTTTTTTTAAGTGCCTCCCAAGTCTGTATTGATATTCATTTTTCATCATCTTCAATACAATTTTACATTACGTTTACATTGACATTTATTCAGCAGCTATAAAAAATAAATAATTTTTTTTGCACTTACCAATACATACTCACATATGTGTGTATATGTATGAATTATTTCATTTTATTAAGTATTAATTTAATATTTTAGTATTACAATATCCTATCTGAGTACTAGTATTAAAATAACCTGTAACCTATATTAATATTATTCATAGTAATAAAATACACACACAAATATATTATATTTTTACATTTCTATTGATTTGTTTATATATATATATATATATTTTTTTTTTCTTTCTAAAAACAGTAATATTTTCAATGAGATATAGGAATATATAGGAGCATATATACAGTATATATATATATATATATATATATATATATATACTGTATATATATAGAAGATTACACACTGACTGAATTCACATATTTTGTACTTACTCTTTAAGGAAATGCATTTATTTACAGTACATGCTGTGATTTGGTCTTTGCCAGCTATTTTATAGCTATTTAACCATCTCAGCCACTGCTTCATGCATTGATTTAAATGCATAGCTGATAGAAACAAGATGCACACTGAATGTCATGCAGCGGCAAAGCAGCTCTGATGTGGCATTTAATCTATGCACCAAAGCCTAAAACCTTTAACACTATACTTTTGCTGCCTTGCAAGAACTGGTATTTCATTCAGGGAATACAAACTAGTCACTTTTTGTATTATCTGCCTGGTACAGGCTCTGAGAGATGACAAATAATAAGAACGGTCAGTTATTGTTAGGGATTTATCTTATTTAGGATTAAAGCAAGCGCATGCTTTATTCATATAGCCATCATTAAAGAACAATTATGGCCACTCGTTTTCACACATACTGTACCTTGTAGACTGTACTGTCCTTTACATCAGGCTGTTATTTTAGAATGACCTTAGACATGTCTTAATTGAACGTGCTATAATACTAAATGTCATGAGAATATGGGCTCAGTCAGCAATGAGACCAAAAATAGCTGAGAAGCAATAACTGCAGAGATGCATTTCAGTAAAAATGTCATTTTCTGTTCTTCACTGAAGCACCCTGCCATGTCCTTGTTTGCAAACCTGTCAATCACAGTTCTTCATTTTTCCCTCCTCATTTCACACCATAAAGCCAAATATATGACTGCCAGATGCCTGTAAAGCAAAACCAGCGTCATGTGCATCCCTTCCTGCAGGGCATTTTGTGAATTTGCATTTCCCTTTTATGTAATTCTTGGAAAGGCATTTGGGGATGAACAAGTTATGCCTACAGGATACCAGCATATGAGGACAGATTCCATGATGTAGCTTGAGCAGAAAGATTGTGTTTCCTGCTGGGGCGCTGGCGCATTGGGCTCCTCGTGTGCCAGGAATCATGAAGCGGCCCTGAAGCTACACGTCATTGGCTTTGGCACCTCCATGGTTACCCTTACTTGTACCTGGGTTAAAGAGAGAGTTCACCTACAAATGACTATTCTGTTATCATTTACTCACCCTCATGTCATTCCAAACCCATAGAAATCGCTTTCTTTCCTGGAATACAAGTTATGAACTCTTAAAGGAACAGTTCACCCAAAAATGAAAATTTGCTGAAAATGTTTTCACCCTCAGGCCATCTAAGATGTAGATTAGTTTGTTTCTTCATGGTCACAGATTTGGAGAAATTTAGCATAACATCACTTGCTCACCAATGGATCCTCTGCTGTGAATGGGTGCCGTCAGAATGAGAGTCCAAACAGCTGATGAAAACATCACAATAATAATAATCTACACAACTTTACCTGGTTACCCTTACTTGTACCTGGGTTAAAGAGAGAGTTCACCTACAAATGACTATTCTGTTATCATTTACTCACCCTCATGTCATTCCAAACCCATAGAAATCGCTTTCTTTCCTGGAATACAAGTTATGAACTCTTAAAGGAACAGTTCACCCAAAAATGAAAATTTGCTGAAAATGTTTTCACCCTCAGGCCATCTAAGATGTAGATTAGTTTGTTTCTTCATGGTCACAGATTTGGAGAAATTTAGCATAACATCACTTGCTCACCAATGGATCCTCTGCTGTGAATGGGTGCCGTCAGAATGAGAGTCCAAACAGCTGATGAAAACATCACAATAATAATAATCTACACAACTTTAGTCCATCAATTAATGTCTTGTGAAGTGAAAAGCTGTGTGTTTGTAAAAAAAAACGAATCCATTGTTTTAACTTTAAACCGTTGTTTCTGGCCAGAATACAGAGTCCATAATCACACTTCCTCCAGGTAAAAAGTCCATCAGCCTGTTGTCTTCACATTTACAAATCCACCATCATATTTGTTTAGACCTGTTTTAGACTGTTTTCAAAAAGGGGTGCTTGATCTGTGCATATTTCTCCCGATTCTGATTCGATTCAGATGAGATGACTTTTTCACTATATGCGTAAGTTATTAGAGGACTTGTATTTTAGCCACAAACAACAGTTTGAAATTGAAAATGTCTTAATGATTAATTTGTTTCTTACAAACTAGTAGCTTTTCACTTCACGATATGTTAATAGATGGACTGGATTGGTGTGAATTACTTGTGGATTATTGTGATGTTTTTATCAGCTGTTTGGATTCTCATTCTGACGGCACCCATTCACTGCAGAGGATCTAATGGTGAGCAACTGATATAATGCTAAATTTCTCCAAATCTCTTCAGATGAAGAAACAAACTCAACTTTTTTTGGGTGAACTATTCCCTTATAAGCAAAGGTTCCAGAAGAGGGTTTTTACTAGTGATGCAATAGAAGAACCGTTTTGGATTCCCCAAAATTAAAAGCACCAATTTTTTTTCTTAGTATGAATAATATTTCAATAATCTGAAGTACCTTTTCCCACAATAAAGTATATTTGGTGCATTGAAAATGTTCCAATTCTTCATGGAACCATCAATGCCAATAAGGAACCTTTTTTGTGTGTGTATGGTCCAAATTTATTATACGTTTATGGCACTTTTGTTGTTCATATCCCCATACACTTTTATTAAATGAAACAATTCTGTAATATTTCTCCCTTTGTTTTACAGAGAAGAAAAAAACATCATACAAGTCTGAAACAACATAAGGGTGAGTAAATAATAACAACTTTCAATTTAGTTATTCCTTTAAGCGCTTGGCCATTTCGAAAGAGATAAATCAGGGCTTTTTCTTCCTTCTCATTCCCTATTCCATATCCCCAATTTCTACAAGAACAAAGTGATGTCCTTTTCCACTAGCAGCTGTGGTATGGCATACCTTGAGGTGATACCATTAAAAGTGTAAACAAAACATTAGAGAGAGAGAGCGAGATGGAGAGAGAACAAACAAAATCCTGTAACAAAGGCAGACTCACATTCATTTCATCCTGTTGGTTCTTTCACAGCAGAGCATGCGGTCTATGACTCACAGCCTTATGAGCTCTGGCTCTCACTGGACTTTTGAAACGCAAGTGACAGAAGACAGATAGCAGACAGACCCATCAACCCAGTAGCACAAGAGATATCACAGCTGCACAAGTATCAGTAGACTCAAACTCAAATACACAAAGACGTGTTTGAAGCACTGCTGAAACAAAATTAAATTCAGAGAAGCTGTATGTGTACATTTCTAGTGGTTCTTGCAATGTTGCTTGTACTTGGAGTTTGTTTAATGCCACTAACTGTGAAACTCAACCTGAACTGTTTGCATAATGGAGATGTATGAATGATATTATTGTGTGGCTTGTTGAAGATAAATTCTTCTGTATCATTTATATCGCAGTGCAATTTAATTTATATGGCATACAAAAGACAGGTCTTTCAGTGTAGATGGCTTCTTGGATTAGGATAAAATTTGCTTTTACATTGTAACTGTGCATTGTGATTGTAGGATGTTTATGGTTGCATAGCAACATCTAATTTACACAATGAACTACCATAGAATTCAACTGATGTAAGGTCAGACGTCATATAATTGGCTATGTCTCTGCATACATTGGCTATTTTACAGTGGCTTCAAACGTGTCTCAATGTGACATAATTTTCATTTACCAACTTATCATTCATCTGATATGAATAATCTTTCTTTTTGGTTTGCATTCATTAAGTTATAATGAATCATATAAGATCATGTCCCTTTCATTAAAGCATCTAAGTCACTAGATTATGATTAATAGACATTAATGCATGGTTATGTATTAAAAAAATATGGGGTTGGAAAAGTCCACTACTGTTGCAACTATGGGATCACTTTAATGTTTTTGAAAGAAGTCTCTTATGATCACCAGGGCTGCATATTTTTGATCAAAAATACAATAAAACAGCAATATTGTGAAATATCATTTCAATTTAAAATAGCTATTTTCTATTTGAATACACTTAAATTATATTTATCCCTGTGATGGCCATTACTCCAGTCTTCAGTGTCACATTATAACTTAATCATTTATATTATTTATTATTTATATCATATAAATTCTAAAATCACTGTAATATCTTTTAGTTACACCCCCCCTAGTGGATAAAAAGCTAAACTTTCAGCAGCCCTTACTCTAGTCTTCCTTGTTGCATTTTAACACACCTTAATAATTTATATTATTTATTTTTATATAATTTTATACATCTTATTATATAGTTATATTTCTAAAATCACTTGTACTGTAATAGATTTTAATTATACTGCCCCTAGTGAAAAAATTGGTAACAAAAACTTCCCAATTACAAGCAAGGACATTAGAGACAATAAAGACAATATCAATAACCGACTAGACCTCCAAAAACACCATAGAAACCACCTAGAATGCTCTAACAATACCTATTCTCTACAGAAAATACATACATATAAAGAGATGTAAAATATAAAATAGCAAGCACAGGAAACATGTTTGAGGATCAGGAAAATATTCACCACAGAATTCTGTGTCACCTCTCGAAGCCCTTGGCTCACATTTTCAGCCCTGTCAGGTGTTTGTTCAGCTAACACACACACACACATGTCTGGTTTGCTATCCTTGTGGGGACTCTTCATAGGCATAATGGTTTTTATACTGTACGGACTGTATTTTCTATTGCCCTACACCAAAACCTACAAAACCAACACACTGTCAGAAACCACAGAAAATATTTTCAGTATGATAGGAGAGCATTAGTTTTAAACTAGATGTTGTTTAATGTGCAAGCTCGGATTGCACACTCAAGGAGAAGAGATCAGATCTATCATTTACACTGGCAACCATGCAGGATTTACTGTCTTTTAGTCTCAAATGTCTTTTCATTAATCTACAACAACATATCTCATAACGATGACGTGTGTGTGTGTGTGGGGGGGGGGGGGTTAATTGAGTGTGAAAATCAATTAATGCAGTTCTGGAGATATACCAAAGATTTTTTTTCCCTGATGGATCGTCATGCCTGTTGCCATGGAGCAGTGTTGAGAAAAAACACAACTAGAGTGCATGGTCAGAAGATTAGCCTTAGACAAGAAAAGAAAGGAAGAGGCACATAATTATCATTCCGGATAAGTAAAAGACGGAGCAATTATGTTGATTGGGCAAAAATATGGTATTTAAAGGAGGCCACATGGGTTTTGACTTCACTTATTATATTAACAATAATCAAGGATAATAATTTGCTGCAATCTAAACTTGGTTTTAGCACACACAGGGATGAGTTATGGTGGTCAACTAGTTGACAAGTGGTAAAACAACCAATTAACAGCCTAATTATCCTTTAACCTACTAGTTGATATAGAAAATGTTGTTTTACACATCGTAACAAGCGCGGTTCTGCATACACACATATTAAAGGTCTATTTCTCTGTGCAGGAGAGTCAGCGGCTCGCGTATTGCATATTACAGCAAAATTATTTGCTCCATAAACCTCCCCTGTGCACCAGCACCATATCTATCATTCAGTGCTGACGGGTGTCACAGCTATGAGAGAATCCCTGCTCACCAGAGATAAAGCACAGAGGGCACAGGACAAATATATCTTCTTTAGAGAAAGCCCCATGCACCTGCCATCCAGAGGTGTAAAGTATTAAACAATTCAGCCGAACCCAGAAAAAAAACTAAGCAGATTATTGAAGAATGGACTGTTGAACAGAGCATATATGAACCTGCTGTACATTCCAACATTGAAATGGAACAAAGGTTTAAAGGGTAGAATACATTTTAGAATAGAACATCAATCTGTTCCTCATGGGAAGTTATTTTCTGACTGATCAGAGTACTTTATACTTACAATATATACAATATAGTGCATGAACCACAGACTATTTGTTTGTCATTTTTGAAGCTTAAAGGAATAGTTCACCCAAAAATAAAAATTTTCTGAACATTTTCTCACCCTCAGGTAATACAAGATGGAGATAAGTTTGCTTCTTCATGTGAACAGATTTGGAGAAATTTAGCAGTGCATCACTTGCTCACCAGATCCTCTGCAGTGAATGGGTGCCATCAGAATGAGAGTCTAAACAGCTGAGAAAGCAATATTATGGATAGAGGACTCGTATTTTAACCAAAAAGCAATGATTTGAAGTTAAAAACGTCTTGAATATTTATTACAAACATGCAACTTTTCACTTCACATGATGTTAATTGATGGACTGGAGTCATGTGGATTTCTTGTGGATTATTGTGATGTTTTTATCAGCTGTTTGGACTCTCATTCTGACGGCACCCATTCACTGCAGAGGATATATTGGTGAGCAAGTGATGTAATGCTACATTTCTACAAATGTGTTCTGACAAATAAACGAACTCATCTACATCTTACTCACCTGAGGCTGAACACATTTTCTGCAATTTTTCATTTTTTGAAGAGCTGTGTAAAACTTCTTCAAAAGTACTCCTTCTGTTCTCTTGTTGCGTTCTATAGGAACAAAAAAACAGCATGCAGGTTTAGAACAAATTGAGGATGAGTAAATAATGACAGAATTTTCATTTTTGGGTGAACTCTCTTGCACTGTATATATGATCTATTGTTTCATGCTTTTTTGTCTCAAATAAATAAGAAAAGCCGAAAGTATGAGATAGCACGGCTTTGGTTTAAAAGAGTACAAAAATATTTGTTATTGGCCATAACTTATGGGGAAAAATAGAGCAGACACTAGACATGGATGAAGCTTTCAAGAGCACATGTGTCGACCGCCCGCATTCACGCACAACATAAAATAGAGTATACTTTGAGTTTGAAATGCTACACGTTCAACTGTACGCATATGCTAGTGTACATGTACAAAAACGAAGTATATTTGGGACTTTATAATTATGAAGCAACTGGATTAAAGAGAAGTCAAAGAATGTTCAATTGTAAGTGCATTATCGTTCACACGGTTGCTTAGGGACGAGTCTAAATTACTTTGTGGTAATCGACAGCATTCCACACATGCAGTCAATACAGCTTCAGTTATATTTGATACAAATCCAGGGACTGATTATGGATGATGTCTACGTTCCATAATATACTACTTTTATAAAACAGTAGCAACAGCAATATGATTAATCATACCATGCCTGAATGCCTGTTCACAGTTTAAAAGCAACATAGCAAATTGGTACAGTACATTAATATAGAATGTGTGTTGATAGGTTTGTGTTTATCAGTATTCTCCAAAGGCTTTGAGCATGTCTGAACCACTGTACAGTCGGATTATATTTAAGCATCTACAAAATTATATAACTCCGTTCATCCCTGGCTTTAAAGCTGCTCTGATCTTTGAATACTACATAAGACAGTGTGAAAGTTTATGAAAATATATCACAGATGGTATAAGCAGCAGACAGCAGGTCCTACAGGACTGTAACAGAATTCTGACCCGAACTAAACAAAACAAAACACCCACACTGGATATGCTTCTAATAAATGTAAGTTTAAAAGCAAATGACAGGGTTGGAAAAGCAGGGGTGTTAGAGTGAGAGCATGTAGTGTGTTGTAAATAACACTTGTGCGTGTAGTGTTGGCAGGATAGTGCTCTCTGAACACTATGAATCAACGTGGCAGAAGTTGAAGATGTCAGCAAGCTTCTATTCTTTCAATTAGTTTCAAATGCTCTTAAAACAGACCTTACAGCACTCTAACAGTAGGCTATCTATTTTTGCCTGAATATTCAGTGTCCTGTGATAAATGGTAATGTTCACTCACTGCTCTTACCAATCAACAGCTGATGTTGACAGTTACGAGATATATTTTGCATCTTGTTAAAATGAACATGTTGTCAGCACTCTGTGGTAACATGACACTGACAGGCAGCACTAATCTGCGGATGCGCTGAGTCTTAATGGATAAAGATCAGTGTAACTTAAATTTGAACAATCTCAGGTTTTTCAACAACTTTGTGCTACAACTTCAGTTTAGGCAGAGTCTGACACTTTAACACACTGATACTGGTTTAAAGAAAAACGTTTTAAGATAATGCAGTCTAATAACAGAAGTAACATTCAGCTACAATTACAGAAATGAATGAACATACAAATGATAAATAGAGGAATAAAAAGTTGGATCTGAATGATATGAAACCCCCCCCCCCCCCC
>NW_015506134.1:486422-512286 GCF_001515645.1 Sinocyclocheilus grahami
CCTCAAAACTCCAGCTTTAACACTTATTTTCTCTAACAGTGGTTTAGTATGTTGGTTTCAAACACTAAGTTAAAAACTGTTGTAAATAAGGATATTTTAGTGCATTGTACAAACTAAATTCAACAATTTTAACTGTTAGTTGGCCAAATAATTTTTGTGTCATAATGATTGTTGTGATGTTTACATTTTGCTGCTAAGTATGTTGGGGAAGATGCCATATCTTCTTTAATAGAGATATTATCTCATTTTTCAAAAGATGCATTCATCTTCAGTCAATAAACAGAACATTCCCATCGTGGCAACTACTGTAAGTGTGACAGCTGCCAACGTGCGTTCAATGATCGTTTTTCCTGTGCAATAATTATTGTTCAACAGCTTTTTGTTGTTCAGCACTTAAAATATCCCAAAAATACCAATGCTTCCCAAATCAAACCTACTCTGAGAAATATTTACTGGAGTAAAAAGTGTAACTAGTCCCAGTGCCTTCTCTTTCTCTAAAGAGCATCACTGTTGCTGTCAGGGTTCTCCTTCACTGAGAAAACTCTAACCAGCATCACCAACATCATTATAATAGTGTGTCTCTGAGCTCACCTTGCGCTAGATCTGATATGATCTACTGGAATCCGGCAGTCCAGATCCGTGTCTGTGATCATCAGCTGCAGTTAGAGAGAGATCGCACCTGTATCCGGCAAACTTCTTCTCTTATCGCTCACTGCTCGGTTCGGAGCTCAAGCGATGACACAGTTTCCACAGAACACTTTGGTGAAAATGTTGTAGAACCAACCCCGACAATGTGCTATCATAATATCTGGTCCTCGCCGTCCATAAACCGTCAGATGGTAAGCGATGATCGAAGAACACAGAGAGGAGTGCGCGGCGACGCCATCAAACTGCGCGTAAAGCGAGAGCGCACAGATATAATAGCGCGGACACACACGTCAGTAACCCAGAGATACTACTAGCAGAGATATGGATTACACTACACTACACTACACACACGCCGGCGTCATTCTCACAGCTCGTTTGCGATATTCTGAGCGTCCCTCTTGTGAAGTGACTGTAACTAGTTACTTTTGAGGTGTCTGTTGTTGCGCGACGGTACCATGGTACAGTGATGGCAGCATTTGGTATACCAGATGTATCGCATGGTACTTGTATTCGTGAACCTGTACATGGCGCTCCAAGGAATGCAGTTGCGTAAAACCATAGTAGTACCATTTTAGTCCCAATGACCATATTGACAGTCCCATTATTTACACGTTTTTAACTATAATTAAAAATGTTCCCCAGTTATCTAAAAATACTGGAAATACTTGTTCTGGCATCTCTCATTTTACCTGATGCCCTTTTCTGAACTCACCCTACTTTTAAAAGGATGTCACCTGAAAATTATTCTATTCTATTATATTCTATTCTATTCTATTCCCACAGTTATTTATATACTGTATTATAATCTTGTATATGCAAATAAGCAGGTATTTCCCTCTTTAATTCAGACTCTAAATCAGAGGAGTGTCTCCTTCTAAATGAAGCATATTATAGAGACCTAAATGTGTTTCTGTCTTCACAGTTTAATAATTCCGTATTGAGACAGCACTGTTTAATCACACAAAATCTGTTCGTGAAATTGTCACGTTTTTTTTCCTGAACACAAAAGACCGCATTGAATCTTAGAAATGAATGTCCTATTATAGTGTCTCAGCAGATATGACAGCTGCTTTTGTATAGCATCCAAACACTTCCATCCCATCACAATGCACATGCAAAGAAAACAGAGGAAGCCGATTCATCCGAGCGCCTGGTAATCGGTGATGCCGCTGTTCATTTGTCTCAAGTGTCATGTGTAGGACCACATTCTGGCACAAGCAGATGCTCTTCGTTTTGTTATATTTCACGTTGAACTGTGCACATTTTCTCTCTTAGACTCTTTTTTTTTATGTCAAACTGCATAACACAAAATGTGTTTTTATGAGGGTGTATATTATTTGAAAAGTTATAGGTTGTCAGTCATACAAGCTGTGGTATTTGAAGTCTATAATGGTATACTGTACTGTCATCTGGTCATTATTGCAAAATAAATCATGACATAGATCAGGACCCCACAATTGCTTGAAATATTAGATTAAGTTGTAAAAAGAAAGAAGATGAGAGTTATAAGACACGTTAAACTAGCATATGTAATAATAATAATAAAAAAAAACAGTTGCTGAGGACAACAATGAATAAAAGGTCAGTATAAAAACATATTTGACCAACCTGCTGGGAAAAAAAATTACTTGAAGGCTTATATGTTGGTTTGTAGGTTGTGTAGCTGGTCTCCCAGCCTGGTTTGATGATTTAATGGGTTTTTGGATTATTTTTAGCTAGTTTTTAGCAAGTATATAAACTGGAATCAGATATATGACCAGCTAAACACCAGTTTGGGGAGGCTGGGAGACCAGACAGACCAGCTTAAACCAGTTAATTCCAGCAAAGGAAATTAGTATAAACTGTTTTATATATATATATATATAGGGAGCTGTTAAAAGAGAGGGAGAGAGAGAATAGTTAGGAGATGTTTTTTATGTTGTCATGGAACTGGAATGTTCCTGAAACATGGATGTGATGCCAATGCCATTAGTAGCGATACAGGTATTTGGTTTGATGGATTTGTTTGCCACTTCACAAGACATTGTTTGACCAACTGGAGTTGTATGGATTACTTGTGTATTGTTGTGATGTGATTTTATCAGCTCTTTGGGCTCTTTCTGACGGCACCCATTCACTGAAGAGGATCCATTAGTGAGCAAGTGATGTAATGCTACATTTCTTCAAATATGCTCCAAAGAAAAAGAAAAAAACATCTACGTCTTGGATGGCCTCACCACAATAACAGTTCCACCAGTGAAGAAGTTCACCCCCAAAATCCACTGACATATTTGTTTAGAACTGTTTTCGTTTGTAAACGGTGCTTGATCTGTGTATATTTCTCTCCTGATTCATATAAGACGACACTTTTTCAGTGGACCCAGACATTAATGGATTGACTGGAGTCATGTGGATTACTTATGGATTATTGTGATGTTTTTATCAGCCGTCTGGAAACTCATTCTGATGGCACCCATTCACTGCAGAGGATATATTGGTGAGCAAGTGATGTAATGCTAAATTTCTCCAAATATGTTCTGAAGATAAATAAAATAATCTATGTATTGTTGGCCTGAGGGTGAGAAATATATTTATTATACAGTTTGGCTTTAAAGTGTTATATTTCATTACAAGTGTATGTGTGCATATGCAAGTTGGTTTGCACTCTGAAATGTCCTTGGCATTTACTCGCTCTCTCTCTCCTGGTGTCTTTGAATCATCAGGGATGAGGCCTTGGGTCTCTCATGTGACTGTGCTGCAGGACAGAGCCAGAAGTGGAAGCCAGCCTGTCTGGACAGTGGCTGAAATCTGATGACAGCCACTGAGAGCAGGTGCAGCCAAACGCTGGCTCGCTGCCGAGACGAGGTCAAACAGGACTCGTTACGTGTTGCTTGTATCCCGCCTTACGTTCCTCAGATCTGACGAGACAAGCATCCAGGCACAGCTCATTAGACTGCAGGATAGAGAGAGAGAGAGTTCCCATCCGCTCCCATTTGGCCTCTAAAAACAGTGAGCCAGTGTGCTTAATGGACTCTGTGTAATAGCTGCAGGGCTGAAGCACACTACTGTAGATTGCACAGATCTATTTTAATTTTTAGCAGTTTTAGCAAATGAGCTCACTCGATGGCACTGACATCTCAGTGCTTGTGTGGTGCAACTGCTTGCTTGTTGGTTGTAGCTGTTATACATTAGTTTAGACCATGTATCAGTCTTTATGTAACTAAAAAAATTAATCAAATGTAAGTAAAACACCATGCACACACCTCTCAAATTTTCTAAAATTTTCCCCAAAATTTAAAAAAGTAGTTAAAGGGGTTATATGATGCGATTTCAATTTTTCCTTTCTCTTTGGAGTGTTACAAGCTCTTGGTGCATAAATAAAATCTGTAAAGTTGCAAAGACTAAAGTCTCAAATCCAAAGAGATATTATTTATAAAAGTTAAGAGTCAGCCACACCTACCTAAAACGACTCGTTCTAACACGCCCCCACATGTCTTCCTCACTATGTGGGAAGATTTGCATAACGCCGCCCAAATGTTCACGCAAAGAAAGAAGGCGTAACTTTTATTTTCGCTGTAGTATTGTTGTTGCCGCCGCCATGTCGTAAAGACGTTGTGTTTCGTTGTGAAAGCAAAACTACTTTGTTTGGTCTTCCAAAAGAGGACGATATCTGCTTCGTCATGCCTGGAGCTGATCCGTGCTGGTCGCTGAGGAAATACATCAACTTCGCGCTGTGGATCGCTGGATCGGCTTTCACCGTGGACGAAGTGGAGTCCAGCCCGGGGTCGTCACATGTGGTTGACGCTGTGACGCGTAAAAAGACAGTATAAGTCATTATAATCCATAATTATGTCCCCACTGGATGCAACGAATGCCCCGTTTACAATGGGTTTTCATGTTTTTGAATCATCGCTGCGGCCTGACAGGGCATCATCACAGTATGGTGAGGGGCGTAACATTTCCATCACACGCTTGAGGTATTCGGCCAATCACAACTCACTGGATAGCTGGCCAATCACAGCACACCTCACTTTTTTAGAACGATGAGTTTAGTAAAAATCGACGTGATTCAGAAAGGTGGGGCATAGAGGAGAAACAATAATATACAGTATGTGGAAAATAATGTGTTTTTTTAACCTTAAACCGCATAAACACATTTAATTACACCAAATAATGTTCTTTTTAGCAGCATCATATGACCCCTTTAATATGTTTTTGACCATGTTTAGTTTAATTTGTAACTCAGTAATTCTTATTAAGTCTTATAATAATTTTCAGTCAGAATACATGATTGTTTGTTAACCTCTTCACTGAACCTAACCAGGGGTTCGAATCCTGACCTAACATCAAGTACAGTAAAGTTGGCTTATTTGTCATTTGCACAACTTGTTCTGGGCATGCTGGGCAATGAAATGTTTAGAATTGAATTAACTTATTTTAATCAACTCGTCAGCATGCAGAGATCTATTTTAGTTTTCAGCAGTTTTAATTAACTCTCGACGTTACTAATGTCATGATGCTTGTTTGGCGCAACTGACTGTTTATTAGCTTGTAGCTGTTATTAGTGTAGATAGATTAATTTATTTTATTTATTTATATATTTTTTTTATAATGACTTACATATGTCAGTCTTTATATAATAAAAATGTAACTGAAAATTGCTAGCACCTCTCAGATTTCCTTCTAAACATGTAAAGAAGTAGTTTAAATTTTTTAAAACTATTTTTAGTCATTTACATTTTTTTTTAAATTCATTGAGTGTGAAATTCTGTGTTTGTCAAACAGAACTAAAATATGATCAATAAATGTGCATTTCCTTAAGTGCTTTTTTCTAGTGAAAATTCACTGAGGCTGCTATTGAATTGGCGTGTACAGTGGAGGGTGATGATGTTACATATCAATTACCAAACGACACTTTCATCCGTCTGTAAAACTGAAATATGAGAGGTTTGTGTTAGTACTTCTTGACAACTCGGGTCCAAAATTGAATGTCTGTCATAGTGTGGTCATCGAGAGCTGTGATAAATCTAATGCATTAATCTCCATAAGCTGTTTGGGTTTACAGCTCTTGGCAACACACACGGAGAATGTCCCACTCCAACAGACACCTGACACAGGAATGAGACCTGTCAATCACCTGTCTGCATATAAACTACCTGAGCTCTGAGATATGATGCTGTGCTGAGCGAGTGTGTGTGTCTGTGTTTGTACTGAAGGAGCTTGATATGTAATTCAAGCTTCAGGCCCTCATCAAAGTGCGAGACACAGAACAAAATCGATTCATTAAGTTCTGTTTCCTCACACTGAGTGATAAACATGTGGAGAGGAGAGAAATGAACAGTTTCAGGACTCTCACATGACTGCAAATGCAAGTCTTATGATTCCAGTTACACCCATTATTGTAAAATATAAATTTTCAGTTGAAAGTCATGTATTGTCTATTAACTCCTTCACCGACCCTAACCAGGTGTTTCAGGCACATGCAAGGAGTCCTGGGTCCGAATCCCACCCTAACTGGGCATTGAAATACTTATAACTGTATATAATTTTAAGCATTTGTATTTTAAGTTGACAGCCAGTGATCACTATTCATTTTTGTTGTGTGGGGAAACAACAACAAAAACGTTGACGTTTTAGTAACTTTTGTTTTCTAAGTAAACAAAATAGTAAATATATTAATATAATAATTTGACAACTACTCCCCTTTTGAAACACTATAGACACCCATTATTTTAGGCGTCTGAGATATTCTTGAACGTAAACAACCTTTTAATGTAAATCAGCAGTAAAGTTTTTTTTTTAATGCCATACTGTATATATAATAAGAGAGGGAATATTTAATAGAGTAAACAAGGCCAATGTTGACTTTAAGTGCACTTTGAGCTGCACATATTAGACTGACAGATATTAATGAAGGTACTGTGTTGGATGTCTATAGTGCAGCGCAATAAGCACTGGTGTCTTCTGCTATCTAGTGGAGAGATACAGCAATACCAGAATACAGCTAAGTAATGTTGATAATGAAATAATACAATTTGATATTAAGTCTCAATATCCAATTACGTTTTTTTTATTTTGCAGTGTAATGACAGTCTATTCAGGAGGGACTCTAAATTAGCTTAAATGGACAAGCTCCACAAGGCCTGTAAAATTACACCACTTAGACTCACACTTCTCTGCATTTTCCTCTCTTGCCCTCCTATGTGACTTGTGGGGGAAAAGGAGAAGAATAGCAGTTTAGGAAAAGGAAACTAGAAGGAAACGGAAAGGACAATTTTTATAGCAGCTAACAAAATCTTGCTGGTATTTATATAACCAAAGAGTGGGATGCAATTCTGATTGCTTGTAATGTGAATCAGTGAGATCTTTATAACAGTATAATAGACTACTTAAATAAAATACATACACATTTCAGTTGTCACTATATAATATGTTTCAGTAAAATTATATTTAAATGCTTAAAATATTTGTATGATTTTTTTTATTGTGTGGGGCAAAACACAATAAAAATACAATGAAATGCAAGACAATAATGACTGAGTGATGTACAAATAAACATTCCTCAAAAGCCTAATGTATCATATAGTATTTGATACTTACATTTTAACATTACATGTTTTTTAACATTACATTCATTACATTTTAACATTACATGTTTTTTTCTCAAGTAAGTTGCTTCAGTCCAGTAAAATGTTCATCTTGAAATATTAGTAACAATATAAAAGTTATTCTTACATTTACTTCATAAAATTCAAAAAAGATTTCACAGCAAAAAAAAAAAAAAAGCCACATCACATCTACTCAGCTCCATTTTATGCTTCTAACAGAGGCTGCAAATGTGAAACACTGGCTATTTTATTTTTTTAGAATATATGGCTACTTTTCAATGGCTACAAATGGTAAAAATTAGCAGTTAAATTTTCTAATCACTGGGGGGAGCTAGAGAGCTTTGCATTAAACTCATTTTAGACATGCCTGATTGATAGCAAGCAAAAATCCTGAGGCAGAACAGCAGTCTGATATTCCACTGGGTTCTGTCATTAAAATGAAACATATTTTTTAGATCTGCTAAAGAGTCAAATATTTCCACCGTTCATGAAACAGACCTCAACCAAATATCCCAACTCAAATCCCATCCAATTATCAATACTTTTTAGAAATGCAGTGTGTATGTGAGCCAAACTCAGGCATCCTTTGGAGAATATTGGTTATTCCGGTCCATTTAATGTACTGTACCAAGAAATATTATTAAATAACATATCTGGTATTCAGATGTTTTAGGAACAAATAGTGTTGTTTCAATTTGTCTCGTTGATAGGCTGATCTGAATGTTTCAGAGAGACTTGCTGCTGTCCTGACTGAAGGTCAAATCGTTGCTTAAGTTCTTCCATGATCAGAGTCTGGGCTGCTGGAGGATGAAGTTATGAGCCGATATATCTGGAAGCAGTGGTGCAGACCTCAGAATGGACCCGTGGAACAGTTAAAGGTGAAGTGAAAGAGTATTTTTACAGTTCTTTTATGGTTCTCTTGAGTGTATCGTTTGACTGCCGTCTTTTCCATTTCAGAAATTCTCATATACCTACTGATTTCAGTGTCTCTGAATCTTTGCTTCATTGTTTCTGGGAACATTTCAGACATTTCTAATGACCCAAAAAGCACTCTATATAAAACCAGACTATAAAACAACAAATTAATGAAAAGGGGGCAAAAGCATGCAGTTAGTTGCCCCTGGCTTTTCATCCAGTTGTTCAAAGGATTTGTTTTACAAATTATAAAGTGTTATTCGGTGGTTGGAGAAAAACGCAGACATTTATGAGAGTTCTTTATAGTGCTGCATCAATTGTTGCTCACGCTAGCTTGCTCATGTTGGCATGGATGTTTTGATGTGGCCTCAACACCTCTGTGTTTGCCTTTGACTCTAATTGCATTAGTGGTTTGGGGAAGCGAATCCTCTGGGGTAGATGTTTGGGTCAACAGCTCTTTTGTTGAAGGCGAATGCCTTGAATGCTTCAGCAGGATGCTGCTTAGTTTGCTTGGTAAAACCATCAAACTTTATTCCCGGTGCGTGCTAAGACTGTTATCCACCTAATTCAATAGCTATCATTTTCAGAGACCATTTTACTGGGATTTCCTTGCATGGAGATGATTGACAATTTACCATTTAGGGATTTGTGTGTATGTGTTTTCTCTCTGGTAATGTAAGAAGGGTGGATTGCATATGTACTATATTATTAAGTTTATGGTGCATCTCAATAAATTATTTTATTTTCAAGAAATATAAAATATATATATATATAAAAAAAAAAAATATATATATATATATACGTGTAATATATGTGTGTGTGTGTGCATGTGTGATGTGGCTGTATATTTAATATTACTATATTAAAAGCTCACCGTATTAAGTTGAGTGGACTGCATCTGATACAGCATTCAATCTTCAGCTCAATCTCATTTTTACAATAAAACATTAGTCTGAATGTCCGCTGAGGAAAGCCGTATCTTTGTCGTACTATCCTTTCATCTGTTAAGGGTGATTTCTGATGACAGACCTGCTCAGTGCATTTGTTGGCTGCATAGTGAGTCAAGTAGGTGGTACAGCACATTAAATTCAATTAAATTCAATTCATCTATCGTCATGAATTGATGACGCCAACTTGAATCGACATGCACAACTGCCAAATTTTCTCTATATTCTAATCATTATGATCACACTTGTAATAATCACTTTAATGAGCTTCTGCCCAAAATTAATTCATGTTAGGTAACTGTATGATTCTATTATCTTGAACTGTTCTTTTGTGAAATGAACATTACTTGGACACATTCACTTCTGATAACAGATCACTCTCTAGATTGTAATGTAGACGCATGCATTTTCAGTAAAGCTGCTTTGAATTGATATGTATGTGATGTGAAAACCGCTATACAAATACATTTGGATTTAATTGAATATATACACTTCCGCTCAAAAGTTTGGGATCAGTAAGACTTGTAATGTTTTTTAAAGAATTATCTTATGCTCATCAAGGCTGCATTTATTTGATCAAAAATACAGAAAAAAATTATATTACAATATAAAATAATGGTTTCTATTTTAACACACTTTAAAATGTAATTTATTTCTGTGATGCAAAGCTGAATTTTCAGCATCATTACTCCAGTGTTCAGTGTCACATGATCCTTCAGAAATCATTCTAATATGCTGATTTATTATCAGTGCTGGAAACTGTTGTGCTGCTTAATATTTTTTTGGAACCCGTGATACTTTTTTCAGGATTCTTTGATGAATAAAAAGTGAAAAAGAAGGGCATTTATTTAAAACATAAATATTTTCTAACAATATACACTACCGTTCAAAAGTTTGGGGTCAGTACATTTTTATTCTTTCTTTTTTTTAAATAAATTAAAACTTTTATTCAGTAAGGATGTGTTAAATTGTTAAGAAGTGATAGCAAAGATTTATATTGTTAGAAAAGATTTATATTTTGAATAAATGCTGTTCTTTTTAACTTTTTATTCATCAAAGAATCCAAAAAAATATAAAAAAAAATATAAAACTGTTGCCAACATTGATAAATTCTAATAATAAATCAGTATATCAGAATGATTTTGGCACTTTATACTGGAGTAATGGCTGCTGGAAATTCAGCTTTGCACCACAGAAATAAATTATATTTTAAAGTATATTAAAATAGAAACCATTATTTTATATTGTCATAACATTTTGCAAGATTACGTTTTTCCCCCTGTATTTTTGATCAAATAAATGCAGCCTTGATGAGCAGTATATTAGAATCTAGTTTATCTCAATAAATTAGAATGTCGTGGAAAAGTTCATTTATTTCAGTAATTCAACTCAAATTGTGAAACTCATGTATTAAATAAATATATATATATAGTGACAAACAAAATATTCAAGTGACCAACAAAAATAACTGTATTCCGTTTGTTTTTAGGACACTAAAAAGTTAAGAGCGAGAGTAACAGTCAGCTCAGCACATGTTCAGTTCTGCTTCTCCCTTTACTGCTCAATGAGTTCGACACCTTCAGCGCTCTTTGATTTCTTCTGCCTGTGCTGTCAGCAGTCTCATTAGAGCGGTGTATATATGGCACGCTCTCAATCCTCCACAACAATAGAGCTCTTTCTGTGAGGGATTTTGTGTTTTTATAGCAGTTAATATGTTGGCCTTCTCTTCCACCATACAGAGGGTTTTCACCCCCTGTTTAAATCATCACTGGCCCTGCTCTGAGGATAAGACCATCATTAGGTTGAACGAATCAAATAATTACTCTAGTAAGGTGGCAAAGCATCTCAGTGCTGTCCTTACATGCTTGATCTATGTGCTCGGGCCTCACAGTTCTACAAGCCCTAGCTGGAGTCAACGGCCCTCTGAAGCCACATAAAAGCAATAGGATTTGGACCTCGGTGTGTGAAAGTATGATTTAGATTTTTTCCAACGAGCCCCAAGTCAATTATAAAGCACAGACTTTAGTGTTAATGCCATTGATAAGCCTGGACTTTGCAATCTCACCCTTTTAAAAGAGTCCATTTGGTCCTGCTTAGTTGACCCAGGCGTTGAGGTTCCCTTTAGGCCTTGAATGAATTATAATGTTGACACACCAGACATTTTTGGAGACAATCTAAATGCATTATACCAGTTAACACTTTTTAGTTCCCAGAACGTTGTGTGAACATTAGTTTTTTTGTTACAAAATAATTCTAAAAATAACCATAAGAGAATGCTCTATAGCAGGGGTGCCCAAACTCGGTCCTGGAGGGCCGGTGTCCTGCAGAATTTAGCTCCAACCCCAATTAAACACACCTGAACCAGCTAATCAAGCGCGTATAGGCATACAAAAAACTTACAAGCAGGTGTGTTGAGGCAAGTTGGAGCTAAACTCTGCAGGACACTGGCTTTCCAGGACCGAGTTTGGGCACCCCTGTTCTATAGGTTCTCTTTAGGTTGTCACAAAAAAAAAAACTCCCACCAATGATCTGGCATGGTTAGTTTTTGGTTACAAAACCTACAAAGAATGTTTCTAGAATGTTATTATTTGGCTCCAAAAAATAACCAAACAGGAACCGTATGCTAACATTAAGTGAACGTTTTGTGTGTTGGGATTGCTGATATGAAAGCACAGTCAGTCAAGCTAGAAGTAAGGTTGAGTTTATACTTTTGAATTCCTGATGTTTTCTGCTTTCTGTTTACCGAATATTGAGGCTAAACTGTCTGTTCTTCATTAACAGAATTCACATAGTTTTCCACTTCTGGATTGGGTTTAACCCGATATGTTTAGTTGTTTAGACCACCACACAAAGCACCGTTCCTCACAATTCAGGCTTCTTGTGCCCAGTTGTGGTGGCATGTTGAACGTGATGGAACTTTAAAGCAGTCAAGTTCAGAGTGTTCTTAAATCAATAACCATAAAATAAAGCCAGCAATAAAAACAATAAGAGTCACATGGACATGGTCCACAGTACCCATAATTCTCTCTTTCTGGACCAAAGTGAATTTAAAGTCAGCATAGAATGATTTGACAAGATAAACAGCTCAAACGGCATGAAAATACAAGAACGTCCAATGACAAATTCACTCTTAACATCCATCTTTCTCTCATTTTTTAGCACTTGTTTCACTGAGACATTTTTCCTTGTGTTGCATGTCTTTCTAATGACCCAGCAGTAAATCTTGCTCTGGTTTCTGTGTTTGAATTGGCTCTTTGGGGGTCATATGTAAGCTAATGATTAATGGCGTTCAATAAAGTGGATGAAAGGAAAAATGTCTGCCTTTCCTCGGCCCTCTTTGGGGGCTTTAAAGTCACAAGTGTCTTAAATGTTTCCCTATATTATTATAGCAGCGAAATCCATGCCATTTCTCTCAGAACATTCCCAGTTTACAAATGATAAATTACGAGTTCTGCGAGCATGCGAACGCTTTGGCGTTAGTATTATTTAGTATATAGATAGTGTTGCCATAGAAACGCATAAATCCGAGTCTGAGTAGAAAGTCACCTGTTACGGTAATTACGACATAGCATGAACACATCTTGTAATCCAGCCTAGTCTGCGTCACGTGATGGGAGATTCCACAATCCACCTGCTTTTTTTATCATCTTGTCATAATAATTTTTATTTCTAAAAATAACCATATATTGGCTATTCATTGCTATTTTAATCTTTGAAATGAATGAGCAGCCATGAGCACATGAGGCGAAAACACCTGTGATTAAACACAATGCCTGTTCTTCACAACTTCACTCACACTAGACCACACATGTGTGTGTCTCCAGGGCTGACTGCAGCATGCCATCTGTGCACAACCAGAAGCGTGAGCTCTCCAGAGATCAGAGCCAGATGGAGAAACCCCTCAGCAGCAGCAGCGGGATCGTATGAGTCTGAATACACTGATGCTTGTCATTGAAACTATGATCTGGTCCCACTATAGCCTACTAAAGACGCACTAGGAATAAAAGCTAATGCAGTCTCCACTCGTTGTCCAAATGTAAAATGTATCATTTATAAGCAAACTTATATTTAATGGCCCCAGATATTACTGTATGTGGACACTTAAGTCACACTTAAAAAAAAAAAATCAAATTTCACTGTATTAGATGCGAAACATGAAATGTTTAGGAATATTTCTCATTTTTGTTTAGTTTAAGTTGAAGTACAAAAGTAACTAAAGCTAAATAAACTAAAAGTAAAACATAATAACTATATATACATAAATGGAATAGTAGTACAATAGTGTAAAATAGCACAAACATAAAATCTAATTAATAGTTTTAACCAAAAACTAGAATAGAATATCAATGATACTAAAATAACACTGGCTTGTACTATATTTCTATTATAATTAGGGAATTTTTTTTTTGTGACGAAAAGCGACTTGTAATATTTGCAGCAATGCAAATATGATGCAATTTATCTATTTTATTGTGGCTTAATAGTAAATAGAATACAATACGATATAACAGGGCCGGCCCAAGCCTTTATGGGGCCCTAAGCAGAATTTTATTTGGGGGCCCCTCAGTGCCACCAATACGATTGATTATTGATTATTCTCACACTATAAATCTAACACTTTCACCATTATCAATTGTATTTGTTGTAGCTGCATTGTTTGCATCATACCAATGTCTGCCTGGCATGATTTTACCCTTGTAATATTTTTAATTGTAACAGTTAGCAAACCCACAAGAGTGGTCAGGTGATTATTTGCACTTTAACATTCAGTCTTACAGTACTAAGTGGCATACTTAATGTGGTGTACTGGAAAGTAGGTAAATAAACCAGCAGACCATGCATAATGATATTGGAATATAACAGGGGCAGTTCCGTCCATATAAGCTGTGGATACTCTGCATACCCAAGCCATTTCAGAGACTGGATAATTAATATAAACAAAAATCAAGCCGTCATTTCATGTACTCTTTGGGGCCCCCTGGTGGCCACGGAGGCCCTAAGCAGCCGCTTAGTTCACTTATGCCTTGAACCGGCTAAACAAACAAACAAACAAACAAACAAAAAAAGGTGTATATGGCAACACTTGCGGCATTCATCGCTGCCCGTGGATTTGTTCTGTGTGTCACACTGTGCCGTGAATTAGCCTCTGGCCCCCTGTGACTCTTGTGTGGGGTGTCACTGTTCTCCTCTCTGAAGTGCTGAGCATGCTGGTCAATACAGCAGGCAGGTAATGACTTTCCCAGCTGGACCCTGAGATGTGAGGGGAGAGGAGGGCTGGACAGTAGCTGAAGCCACTAAAACCACCACATAGTGATTTATTGTTTATTTGCTGACTTCATAGACATGTTACCGGGAATGTAAAATTGGATGCAATGATCAGCACCATCCAATTCAAATGTAAAAAACTACATGCCCAAACTCATAGGAAATACAAATCACGATATATGTTTCTCCAAATGAATATTAGGGGGAATATTGTTCAGTTCAGTGGCCAAGCAGAGTTTAAACCATTAAAACCAAAAAAATTAAATGCTCTTTGCAAGCCATCCTGATGCATTGCACCAATGCACACACTTCCATTTGAAACTCTATCGCTCCATTAATGGTTGAAAAAAAAAATCCTGGAAAAAAAGGCCACCTGGTTTCTTTCTTGCTTTCAAATAGGTATCAGTGATATTATGGCTGTGCAAGTAGTTACTTGAAATGAAGCAATAGTGATATGGATGAATACAGATTGCAAAACTGGCCAGGAATTTTGTCATGCCAAGCAGCATGAAAAAGCAAGAAAAAAAATCATATTTTACATTTTAGTTCAAGTTAAGTGTAATGCATTATGGGATCCAGTATTCTGTGCACTGTGCTTTGTTGTAGACTACAAAATCTGACTCTTTTCAGCTCATTTCATCCAGTGGTGTAATTCTAGACTCTCAGATAGTTAAGTTGCTTAGCTCTCACTTGAGAGAAAATTCATCAAGTCAAAACCTCACAAGATAGCATATCCTGTAAAATGTAAAGTAAAGATGAATAATGAAGTCATTCAGAAATATTTTAAGCATATCGAAACATCAGCATCATAATTGCTCTTTTCCCCATATAATTTTGCTTTTAAAGTCATCAAAAGATTGCCTAAGCTATATATATATATATATATATATATATATATATATACATATATAACATACAGTGATAGACAGTCACTTTAGGGTAAGGTTCAGTGGGACATCATCCCTGCTGCCTACAGGCATGTTTAAGAGGTGGATTTGATAACGTTGTTTATTTGCACACATTGTCAGTGCTATTTTTGCACCCTCAAGGTATTATGCAAATCAAGCTGTGGCACGAACTAGTGTTCAAAATTTGTCCAGGGCAGTTCTTCAGCTGACTGGCCAGTTCTGAGTGCTACTGTGGGTTTGCTACTGTAGAGTAACTGAATAAAAGTGCATGTATACTGTATACACACCAGGCTTATTTTAGTTAGGTGAAAATTGAAAGTATAAAAATAAAACTATTCAAAATATTAATACAATCTATAATAGAATCACAGTGATACTAAAAAAATCACAGATACAAGAAGTTCAAAAGCTTGGGGTTAGTATGATTTTCTTTTCTTCTTCTTAAAATTTTTGTTAAAAAAAACTTTAAATGAACACATTAAATTGATACATTTATAATGTTTGATTTTTATTTTAAATTAATGCTGTTCTTTTTAAAATTTATTTTCAGCAAAATTCAAAAGATGTCTCTCAGTTTCCACAAAAATAATAGGCAGCACCACTGTTTTCAGCATTGATAATAATAAGAAATGTTTCTTGAACACTAAATCAGCATGTTTGAATGATTTCTGAAAGATCATGTGACCCTGAAGACTAGAGTAATGGCTGCTTAAAATTCAGCTTTGCATCACAGGAATATTACATTTTTACATTTTTAAGTATATTCAAATAGAAAATCATTTTAAATTGTAATAATATTTCACAATATTGATGGTTTTATGTATACATTAAACAATATTACATTTTGTATGTAATGTAATATTCAGTGTTATCATTTCTGTTAAATAGAAACTTTTCTAAGCAAAATATTATGTGTACATATTATTTGAGATTAATTTGATTAATCAGCATAAGGAATTGATCTGATTAAAATCAATACCTATAGGTGTGAATAAACTACAAGGTTCTGTGCTGAAATAATGCATGCAACCATTCAGAAAATTTCCTGTCTGTCTTCTCACGTCTTCTCTGTTGGTTTAGAATCATGTGACACTTCCTCAGTCGACCTCCAGCCCTCTGATTCCCCCGTCACTCTTATGAATCTAATTATTTCTTAAATCTCTCATTATGCTATCACCAATCTTGGATTCAATCTTTTTGTCAACTTGTTGTCTTTTAATTAGCACAGGATTCGTTTTGAAGCTGATTGATTGTAGGCCTCATTGAGCTTATGTTCCTAAGTTTTTGGTTAAAAAAAGTTATTATTCGTGGATAATTTGGGCAAAAATTCAGGTGCAAAAGCTCAGATCATTGAGGTCTATAGTCAATCAGTTATCGGTAATCAGTTTAAAAATAAATACATATCCTGTGCTAACTGAAAAAAAACAACAACTTTATAAAAAGATTTAATCCAAAATGTTGTATTAAAATACTCCAATGTGATTACATTAACTAACATCTTTGGGAAAAAGAAATTATTCTATGGCTCAGAATAACTGCAACACAACACGCACACACACACACACACGCACACAGACACAAATACATGGGGATAAGTAAATGATGACTATCATATTTTTTGAAGAACTGTTCCTCTAAGGTTTCCAGCAGAAATTGTATCATTATTCGCTTTAAAAGCCCTTCTTACATGCAAGAGGTCAACATGTCAAGGTGAGCCATTCTTTGTATGTCTCTTGAGCCCCAAACACTTTCTGATCAATTCCTGCTGTCGATTAACCTCAGGACAGTGTCGTCACCGACACAAAGTGTTATTAAAAGCTCTGAATGTCTCATAACACAAAAACACTGTGACATGTGTACACATCACTAGTCATGGTGCTTTCACAGATATCGTATCTGCTGATTACTTCAGAAAGAGATAAATCCAGCTCAAAGGCTCTGGCCCTTGACAGGAAACCAATAAAGCCATCATTTTTGTTAGTGAATAAGTCAATGATTACTGCAGACCTGGCTTTCCTTGAGGCTCCTTCGCCCCGGGAGCTGTTACGAGGTATTGGCTTTCACAGCACCTGTGTTACTCAATGACTGTCTCTCCCTTAAACTGAGCAGTAAAACAATTAGGAAACTGTCGGAAGTGTTTGTCATTGATACATCCACTAAACCCCCTCGACCTGTTTGTGGATTCAGGTGGTGTTCTCATTGTTGTTACTCTCTGAGCAAGTTCATCTTCTCCATCAATAATACCATGTACTGACTTGAAACCATTGAGACATAATTTAACTAAAATTTTAATAAATAATAAATACAAATAATACAAATCAAACGACAGTTTATCGGTAATCCTAAAAAATAACACTGCCAAACTTACATGCTAAAAAAACAACAACTTACACATAGTAAGAAATGGTTATAAAAACTGAAACAGAAGTGAAACAAGTAGTAAGAAATCATGTTGTGTAACTTAGTAGGTTTAATCCACTGAAAAATGTGCAGGAATGGTAAATGCTTTGAAATGGCAGATCCAAATAACTGGTTCCAACGTCGGGGCATTATTTCATAAGAGCGGTTCTTAAAGATTAGCCATGCATTGAGTGTTACACACTACTACAACAAAACAGCCTAGTTTTCCTAATTTCTGTTTAAGAGGGGCCATTTACTGGTGATAGACGACAGAAGAGAGATCAAAGACAGACAGTCAATAATCAGCCGGCCCAGCAGAAACAAACCTCTTGAGGCAGAATGAAAGTCATCACTGGAATTATTATCTTGATTGAACTGTGCTACGAAAACAAGCCTGGAACATTCTTTGAACACTTACTGTCTGGGCCACAGGCAAGATGTTAAATAATCTACTGATATTAATAAATGTCATCTGTCCCAATTCTAATTATACCAGCAAAAAAATTCGGTAACACTTTGGAATAGGGAACTCTTATTCACTATTAACTACGACTTTTCCCTCAATGGATTCCTAATTTGCTGCTTATTAAGTGAGTAAGGTAGTTGTTACATTTATGTATTGGGTAGCATTAGGGATGTAGAATAAGGTCATGTAGAATACGATATTAATATGTGTTTCATTAGTACTAATAAATGGCTAATATTCTAGTAATATGCATGCTAATAAGCAACTAGTTAAGAGACCCTGAAATAAAGTGTTACCAAAAAATCTTACTGGAAAAATGAGAAAATATTTTCTCACTGGACTTATCTGTAAATTTTCTTTACACACACGCACACACACACACACCCACACACACACACTCACACACAGACAGAGAGAGAAACCCCTTCAGATTAAAATAATTCAAATACATTACTTTATTATAACAGATACAGGCATTTAATTAACAAAATGTGGCTTAAGTGGCTTTAAAGTCAATGTATTTCCATATCATTAAGCATAAGCCTATTATACTTAAAAAGTATTGGACATTTTTAATTGTCTTTTTTTTGTGTGCTATTAAATTATTTTGTTAGATTGATAGCCCTAATATTAAGCTAATTTCATTCAACACCCTAAACTTTTTTTTTTAGATGAGTTCAGCATAAGCAGAAGTTCAGCATCAGCAGAAAGTCTGTCTGTGTGCCTTTCACAATTCTTGTTTTCATGTTTATGTTTTCATATTAGCCTTGGCTGACGAGTGTCTGAACACATATTTTTAGCCTCTCCAAAGTAAAACTGGAAGACGCTGCACAGAATTGGAATGAACCTAAACTGTTCTATGTACGTGTGTGTGTGTGTGTGTGTACTGTCTGTTTGTGTGTGAGAGACTGAGTGTGTGAGGATGAAAGCGTGCAGGCTTGTACGCATATTTTTGGCGGTGTAGTCAGCGTTCACAGGAAGCAGCGGATTTGTTTACATGTGCCTCTCCATCAACAGATCTGTTGAGCTTTCACTCTGAGATGATGAACTAGACGACACGATTAAATTGCTGTCAGCTACACGTCCAGACCAGCCAGCAGTCAGCAGGCACAAGAGAGCCATACACTGATGGAGGCCCAGCTCAAGATTGATGAATTCAAAAGCATCAGTGTGATTCATATGAATGTTACAAAAAAGAAAGCAATTTAATCACTTGTACACACAAGTCTTTGTATAAATACACAGCCCTGCATCTTGTTAAAGGTTTCTATTGATTTGCAAAAAAGCCCTGATACTACTAAATTTGATGATGGTGAGTTAAAAATAGCAATAAAAACTTTTTTATACAGTTTTTCACAAAATATGAATGAAGATTTAGTTTAATCATGACAACTCTCGGGAAGATTTTAGCATGGTGATGGATATGACAATATTAATGTATTTGGTCTTGGCGGAATAGATCTGCTACACTGCTGCTGAATTGCTGCTGCTGTTGGTTATTGCTGTAGTTGTAGATTATTGCTGCTGCTGCAAGCAAGTACAGGAACTTGCTACTGCCAATGCATACGACTATACGGTGCCATGAGTATTTAAGACATACTGCTGCTGCACAAATAGCATATAAAATAACCCATAGCAGATCTATACAGGTGGAGCTGGGGAAGGGGGAGGGTTTCAGAGAAACTCTGAAAGTGCGCTGCAGGAATCTCTAGTGAATGCTAGCCAGCCATATAAATGCAAGGCAGTAAGCTCATTGGCTGCATATGCAGCATGAACTAATCAGCTTGTGCCAAGTTGTTTAACTCTCTGAATATCATCAGTTACGTTAACAACCCATCAGCCTGCACCATCTAGAGTTTCATGACTAAACAATATATTCATATATGTGCTATATTATATTTGTATCAATGTTAAAGGAATAGTTCACCCAAAAATGAACATTTGCTCACTCTCAGGCCATCCAAGGTCTAGATGGGTTTGTTTCATCATCTGAACAGATTTGGAGAAATGTAGCATTACATCACTTGTTCATCTCTGCAGTGAATGGGTGCTGTCAGAATGAGAGTCCAAACAGCTGGTAAAAGCATCACAATAATCCACAAATAATCTACATTATTCCAGTCCATCTATTAACATCTCGGGAAGTGAAAAGCTGCATGTTTGGAATAAACAAATCCATTAAGACGTTTTTAACTTCAAATCATTGCTTCCAGCTAAAATATGACTCCTCTATCCATAATATTGCTTTCTGAATCAGGAGAGAAATATGCAAAGATCAAGCACCGTTTACAAGCAAAAACAGTTGGATTTTGGATTTTGATGTGAGAGGAGAACGGAACGGGATGGACATTTCACTGGAGGAAACATTATTATGATTTTAGATTTTTCCCAAAAGCAATAAATATGAGAAAGTATGATGTGCTAGAGCAAAACGAGCACTATTTTTGATATCAGCATCCCAAAATTAGTAAGAAGCAAGTATTGCATTTCATTCAGCAGATATGATGCAGGGCAGTAATATACATTTGGTATTTATACAGTAAAATATTGTTAAAATTGTTTCTTATATTACTTAAATATTTTTATTTTTTAACTGCAAGATATAATCAACTAAAACTTTATTAATATAACAATTCAGACATGTAAAATCTACAATTTTTTCTACCATAATTGCTATTTTGCAGATGTCTCTCTAGCCCCTGCACATTTTAGTTTTACAGTTAATAAGGATTGGAAACTTTTATTTGTGCATGCATCAAACAGGAAGTTTAATTCTTAATTTAGTCCTGATGGTGTTCCTGTTTGATTTAGTCCATCCCAGTTCCTGATGGTGTCATCATCTTTGAATCTTAGGTTCTCTTTCATGATGAATGTTCATGTATTAGCCTGTCAGCCAGATAGTTACACATGGACAGCAGAAGTCTTTAATCTCTCCCTCTCTCCCTCTCAGCCCAGTTCCCCTCCTGCTGCTGGAGTCTCCGTGGAGCCCGTCAGTCAGGTCATCAGAGAGACAGTCAGCTCAGACACGGAGCAGAAGATTTATAGCCGTGAGGTGAGAGCAGGAGACAAAAGGGAGCATTTTTCAGTTGCTGCTGTGCCAGTCATCAGTGGGTCAGATCTCATTAGCCGTCTGATTTATGGAGATTGAGGAAGGGTCACCGAGCTGAGGGATTTGTGATTTAATGGTGATAGTGGAAGCGTCATGGAATGTGTTTGAATCTTGGAGGAAATAACCTAGCTGTCTTTTCAAAGAAATAGTATTTTATTCAATCAGTCCTAGGTAATCCAAATTGTAACATTTTGCTTGAATTTGTCAAACAACCACAATAATAACAACTGAGAAGAAATACATGCACAGAAACACAGGCAGGCCTTTTCGAATTTTAATCTGATTTCTGAGCCGTAGCTTTTAAATGCAATATCCAAATAAATAAATATAATGAGCATACACAAATTATACATTATACTCACACACACACATGCACACACATTTATTATTATATTTTATAGTTATATAAAATACATACAAAATGTACACTCAAAAGGGTCAGTAAGATTCATTTTTTTAAGAAATTAGAAATTAATACTATGAAATCATATTTAGCAAGGATGCATTAAATTGATCAATAATGACAAAAGTAAACATTTATAATATTAAAAAAGATTGATTTAAATGAATACTGCTCTTTTGAACTTTCTATTCAACAATGAATCCTGACAAAAATAATACATTTCCACAAAAATATTAAGCAGTACAACTGTTAATTGCATATTATTATAATATATTTATATTGTCATATATTGTGAAACAACATAAAGATAGTATTTTAAATACATGTTTAATGACATGTTTTTTACTAAGTATTATTAATGAAGTCTATTGATACCAGTACTGCTACTACTGATGTCTCTGTTAAATGCATTTTTGCCCTCAATTTTAGCCATTAATTGTAACCATTCAACATTACACTATGATTTAAAGCCATTATTTTAAACATTTAATAGACTTTGAAAAATATAACAATGTATTTTACGTGAACTTAAAATCTTCACATAAACTAGGCAAAATTGTATATGCATAAACAACAACCTGAATATAGATTCATCTTTATTCAAGCTACAACAGTGAATAGCAGAGAGTGATTTTATTTTGTTTTATTTCTGTATTTTATTTATTTATTTACATCAATGACACAGACTGCAGCAGGTTTTAGGTTAAAAGCAGTTCTGTCACTTTAAAACCTGACACACATGATGCAGATCTGACACTCATCCAATTTTCTCTTAACTTTTTATGGTAATTTAAGACTTTTTAGCTCATTTAAGACTGCTTATGAGGGTCGATCACCAAAAATGGGCATTTTGACGCTACTGCCAGTTTCGAATTAAGTTCTCTTTTACGTCTTATCATGCTAGCCAAGGCATGCCAGGAAAAATGGATGCTGTGTTAATTGCTTTAAATATTTTTAACTCATTAAATTGAAAAAAATAATCGCATGTATGTAACAACTGAGGCTGATAACCATTCAGCCTGCCGCCAGTAAGTGCTGTGACAAGTCCCAGTTAGTCTGACGCAGTACACGTAGCAAAAAAAAAAGAAAACATATATATATATATATATATAGAGAGAGAGAGAGAGAGAGAGAAAGAGAGAGAGGCTATTTCGCTTATTGAGTTAAGAGTCAACCATGCCTACCTAAAACTCCTCATTCTAACACGACCCCACATGTCTACGTCACGATGCGGGAAGATTTGCATAATACCGCCCAAATGTGCACGCAAAGAAAGAAGGCATAACTTTGATTCTTGCTGTAGTATTGTTGTTGCCGCCGCCGCCATGTTGTGGAGATGCTGTGTGTTTCGTAGTGAAAGCGAAATTACTTTGTTTGGCCTTCCAAAAGAGGACACAACTAGAAATCAGTGGTTAAGTTGTATTTACAACACTGTTCCGGAACAGTTCAACCCAAATATTCAGATGGGTGCAGCGCATTTTATGGAGGACGAGGACTGATTCCTGGGAGAGTAGCCTACAATGCTGATGTCTGTTGCTATAAATTGGGGCAATTCGAACTTTGCAAGGACAGTCTGGTGCTTCTGACTGTTCTGTTTGTAATGAGTTTTACTGGTTTTGTCTCGTCACGCTGGGACATGGCATCACAGTATGATAAGGGGCGTAACATTTCCATCACACGCTTGAGGTATTCGGCCAATCATAGCACACTTGATAGCTGGCCAATCAGAGCACACCTCGCTTTTCAGAACGATGAGCTTTGTAAAAATCGGCGCGTTTTAGAAAAGCGAGGCATAGAGGAGAAACAATAATGTACATTATGTGTAAAATAATGTGTTTTTAACCTTAAAATGCATAAACACATTGCATTACACCAAATACACAAAATAATGTTCTTTTTAGCATCGTCATTTGACCCCTTTAAACCAGTAATGCGTGTACTTGTGCAGTAGGTGATTTTTCATGATTATGAACTGGAATTGCCCCCTCTCATCCCTTCAGATCATTCCAAATTAACCTGAAATGTGCGGTTGAGGTGAGGACGTTCCCAAACATTCAAGACAGAGAGCCAGACCTGACCGTAGATAACACAGTGAAGCTGTCATGCCCTGCCTGGACATACTGTCTCCAGATCTGGACATGTCTCCACTCACTCCTGAGCTTTGACTCAAGTCTCATGTGTCACAGACTTAACCCAGGATGTGGAAATGTGGTTATTGTGATGGAATTCATAATGTTCCATGTTTCCTGGAAATGACGGCTACTCTTCCACCCACCAGTTTCCCCAGGTGTTATCCAGAAACAAACTTCCAAAAGACACACTGCTGTCACATTCAGCAATCAGCTGATTTCTCCAAGGAATTACATCACCTGGTGGAATCACTTGTCTATAAACTCCTGGGATGAGCTCAGTTTAAAGCACAATACAAATGCAGGTTGGACGTGTCCTTGGCTGTGGTCCCTCACATGTGGACTCATAAATGACTAAGAGTCGACTTTACCTGTACCGTACGTGACGTCCATGTGCAGACAGACATTTAGCCAGGGGACTGATGAACTGCTTTGAGCAAATAAAGAGGCCATCAGCTTACCGGCTTCTGGCTATTCCAGCAGAATATCGCTCTCACTATATACGGAGGTGTTGAGTGCTGGAGACAAAGAGAAGAGCCGGTGATTTAAGATCCAGGGAACAGAGGCAGGGCTATCTATGCAGCAGACCTAGGGTTTTGGCATAAGAAAAAAAAAGTAGTTCATGACAGATGTTTTGGTATAAATTAAGATGAATCACCTGTGGCTCCAGCGCAGTGGTGAATTTCAGATAACCTTTTTAAAAGGAGTTGGGTGTTCCTGGATCACAGAGAAAATTCCAAGAGGATCAGATCCATATTTTTAAAACTGAAGTGTCATTTTTCAGTGGTAAAATTCTACATTCTACTATTTCAGACTCAAGTTTAGGGCAGGACTATCTGAGTTACATGAACAGTGAAAGATAGGAAGAGTGTTGAGGAAAATTCCATTTGATGAGTTTCTGAGAAACATTCATGTGTGTTTCTTTTAAAGGAATAATTAATTAAAGAATAAAAAAAATCGGTTATTATTTACTTATCTTCGTGTTATTCCATAACCGCACGCTTCATATTTAGGACATCTGTCTTGCTGATCAGGTTAAATTTGGCATGTTTATAGCTAGCTACCTTGATAATAAAGCATTCAGTTTAATGGCAAACATTTGAAGGTAACTCTGTCACCACCTTGAGGTTTGTTATCATCCAGCAACACAAAAGTGCATGTTAAAGGGTTAGTTCACCCAAAAATGAAAATTAGCTTGTGTTTTACTTACCCTCGAAGCATCCTATGTGTATATGGCTTTCTTCTTTCAGACGAATCCAGTCAGCGTTATATAAAAAATTGTCTTTGATCTTTCAAGCTGTTTAATGTCACTCAGCGGGTGTTGCAGTTGAACAGTCCACAAGTCGTCAAATAAAGCTCACGCATTCATAATAAAACGTGCCGCAGACGACTCCGGGGGATGAATAAAGGCCCCTTGTAGCGAATCCATGAGTTTTTGTAAGAAACATATCCATATTTTAAACGTAATAAACACTTTTCTCTCACTTCTGCTGATTGTCATCCGCTGAAGCAGTTCCGGCGGATGACGTAAGATGCGCGGCGTTGCGTGATTAGTGACGAATGCGGAGAGAGAGAACAAAACAAATCGCCGGTCACGAATTAGAAGTACAAACCGAAGATCTGCAAAGAAAAATGTCGGAGGATTTTGATATAAACCAAGAGGAGACTGGTTTTCCTTTGCTAAAGTAAGGAAACTTTGCTTCCTTTGCTCCTATTAAACAAACTCGCGAGACTAGCATATCTCAGAGGCGCGCGCACTGCGCATACGTCATACACCTTCCGCAGGAACGGATCCGCGTATGATAGATAACGGAAGTGAGAGAAAAGTGTTTATTACGTTTGAAATATGGATATTTTTCTTACGAAAACTCATGGATTCGCTACAGGGGGCCTTTATTCATCCCCCGGAGCCGTCTGCAGCACCTTTTATTATGAATGTGCGAGCTTTATTTGACGACTTGCGGACTGTTCAACTGCAACACCCGCTGAGTGCCATTAAACAGCTTGAAAGATCAAAGACAATTTTTAATATAACTCTGACTGGATTCGTCTGAAAGAAGAAAGTCATATACACCTAGGATGCTTCG